>NC_092866.1:21615881-21668096 GCF_032062135.1 Pyxicephalus adspersus
ATTTCAAGTTTGCTGGATCACCCGACTTTACTGATGAAAGTGTATCCTCTCCAGCCTTGGAGAGCTTTCATTATTCAGGTCCATTTAATCACATGAAAATCTATTAAAAACTTTCTTTTGATTTTGACCAAAAATTGATTGAACATCAGGAAAACAATCAGGAAGGTCTAATATTCATATAAATTAAATGCTGGTGGGAGCGGTGCTTGATTGACAGCCACATAGCTGTGTACTAATTTCAGCAATACAAAGCTAGCAGTGGAGGCATTTTAACAGAATTTCAAACACGTTTCAGTAGTCATTGCATAAGAAGGCTACATTTGTTTTTTTTGTTTTTTTCAGGCTATGTATATTTTCTACTGAATATTACCTGTTGATTCTAATAGTATGCTTGTAACTATAATGTGTACTGAACTGACATCTTAAACAACATTTAACAAGGTTTCCAAGCTATCTGTTGACTACAAATGTACAAATGTACTATTGACAGGATCACCAGGGCTACCTAAGTGCATAAACTGCAATATATCACATTTTTAGTTTTGGGTTTGGATACTCCTATGGTCATTTCAGACTCATAGGGAGACATAGTGTTCAATCGTGGGCTCAACCATAGTTCCAGCTTCTCCCACTCAAGTGAATGGGAGAGGTTGGAAAACATTTCATGTAGCTTCCACTCCTTCAATGGCAGATTTTGGCACTGTTGGCTTTTGTCCGCCCAGTTGTTTGAAGATTAGCAGCAAGGTTGTAGCCTAGAGGAAATCTGGTTTTCTGCAGTGTGGTATCTTGGTGCAGTTTTATTAGCTGCCAACTGTATAGTGTCATACAACAGGTGTTAAAGACCCTCAATGTTCACTGGATAAATGAGAACAACAATCCTTAGCAAACTAATATTGTTCTGGATTTTGAACTAATAATATTGCTATGTGAGTGCACTATATGTGTGAAATCACAGATTTATCATACTTTCAAATATTCTACATAAGATGACTTGATGTATTAGGCAGATTAGCTAGATTTCTCTGATTTACTATAATGAGGGTTATTTTTGAGTTTTGTTCCTTGTTTTTACTTTTATATTATAGGTTCTCCTGTAAGTGGCTTTTTTTTCTTTTATCTTTTGTTTTACCTAGAACTAATCATAAAACAGAGAATCAGACATTACCTCAGACATTTTCTCGGAGAAATGGCAGCGATAGATTCCCACCAGGTAATATTTGAGGGAATGTAAGATTCCCTGTTTCCTAAATAGATCCTTTAGTGTCCTTGTATTTTACAGAATAATTTAGATGATGTTCTATACTGTAATTTTATCACTTTGCCATTGATAATTATTTCTATATTTTTAATAGTAGTTTACAGATAAATACAATATTTTTTAAAGAATCTAGTTTTCCACAAATTAAATTAGAAAATAAATTAGAAAGCTGGTATAAAAATCTTTTAGAATATAAAGTTTTTGGATAATTCTCTATTATATGTATACTTTCACAAAGGTAATATTTACCTATGAAGAAATACTGCAGGAAGTAAAACTAAAAGAGAAAAATATTTTTTGCAAAAAAGTAGAGGCTAGTGATTTTTACCCATGCCTTACGAGCATTAATAAGTTAAAATTAAACTGAGCTCCCTTACCAAGATGCAAAAAAGTCATCAGAGCAGAACAGAACCTAAAAGAAATCACCAGCTAACCTCTCTGTTATGACTTCTGCATAGCTCACAGCCTGTGCAGGTTTCAGGTACGTTAGTGTTACCTGGACAACAGGCATACTCTCATTGTTTACAATCTACTTAGCTGGGATATTTAACTTGGGAGAACAGTACAACCTTCTCATTCTGCTTCTGCTTCACACCAGTGCATACTAAAGCCACCCGAGTAGACGGCTGCTATGGGCTGCAATTCTAGCAAGGGCACCTCAGTGGTGGACGCTTCCCAGAAGCCTGGAGAGCAGTCAAAGGCAGATGGAGAAGCCAATGAACACAGCACCGATATGGCACATGGTGCCACCCAAAACCCATCAGAAAATGCTCATGGAGACAGCAAGAAGAGCTAAGACTCTCTCCATACTATCTGCAATGCTCAAAAAGATTGTGGCTTAATTTATTCTCTGGATCAATATACCTTGTGATTCTTTCTCGTCCACCCCAACCTAGTTAAAAAGAATGTACATTTTACAACATCTGCAAGAAGGCTAAAGATAAACTATTCTCCAGGATTTGGAACCCGTGCAACTCTCAGGAATACTTGAATCCTACTAAGAAATCCTTCCATGGAGTTCAACAGTGTTAAAGAGAACTTTCTATCAATCAAGACAGGATTTCTAAAGTGTCCAAAACATGATGGCCTACAGCCAAACAAAACACATTTTCTGAAGGACACATGCAGGAATGATTCAAAGTGTTGGACTATCTCATCTAAGAGAGACTATGGCACATATACAGATGGGTGCCTTCATTCTATCATCTTAGGGATAACTGTGAGCATTTGAACATCAAATATTGTCTGTAGCAAATACACCAATTACAATAATCATTGTGTATGAAATGTTTTTTTGGTTTTTTTTCAATTTAATGTACACTTAATACAACTTAAAATGTAACTTAGAACACGTATGGCAATTTATTTTATTTCAGGGATTGTATGACTTCTGTTTTGTTTTTAAAAAATAATCATTTTATCATGAGGGCAGTTTTCTAAGATTAATCATTACAATGTTTGCTGGTTAATGAAACCCTTTCAAAAGCAGAGTCAAAATAACTATAATTTACCAGCAAAAAATGACCCGATTTGTCTGGGGCTTTGATATACAGAGTAAGAACAAAATATGCATTGCTGTGTGTTTAGAATATAATACAGTCATAAAATAGATGGATGTTTGTTAGTTCTAGCTACATGATGTGTATTTTATATACAAAAGATTTGTCTTACCTATGAATATTAGTGTAATCAGTCACAGGTCATGAGGAAAAATTATTATTAGGCCCTTTTGGAAGTTAAAATAAATCAATTTGACTTACATTTTAGTAGTTTTATTAATCTATTCCACATACAAGATATGTGTCAATAAAATGATGATTTTAAAAAAATTGCAATGTATTACTTATAATGAGATCAAATAACCTTATTATGTTTCTGATAGATTAAAATGGTATTAAATTCCAAACTAAAAAAAAAATTCTGAGCAGATGGGTGCTATTGTAAAAGACACAAAGTAATAAAATATTATTAAAATAAACTAACAAATAAAATTTATATGTATATATATATATATATATATAAACAGTATTTAATTTATATAGTATCAACATATTAGGCAGCACTTAAATAGGGGCTGCAAATGACAGACAGATACAGACAGCGACACAAGAGGAGGAGAGGACCCTGTCTCGAAGAGCTTACAATCTAAGCGGTGAGGGAAGTAGCACACAATAGGAGGGGGATATTAATATTAATAAATTAATAAAATAAACAAACTTAATGCAAACTTTTCAATGCACAGCTTGTAGTATTTTCTCAGTATACCTCAGTAACAGAATGAAGTCCAGCCTGGCCAACGAAGATGGTCAGAGATCCCAAACCAGGAAGACCCCATACTGGAATATGTTGGTGGCTGCCAAAAGACAGGGGGGCTACTTTTACTTTAATATTTAACACTTTTTACAAAATGAGAAAAGGTTCCTGTGAATGGGTCAACTATTATAGTAAACCTGTCATAAGAAAACTATTGGGCTGTTGTTTCTACAAACTTCCTACATCGTTGACCTGGAACAAGTGTACAGATCAGGAGAGTTAACTCAAAAATGTTTATGTGCATATTAGGTGGTCAGTTTACTCAAACTTTAGAAGCAGGAACCCTATGAAAGATGGGGTCCTTCATAGTAGCCTATATGTTTTCCATTACTTTTGCCTTGCCTGGTAAAGGTGACTATACTGACTAAAATTAAATATGCTGCTTATCGCTATACTTTAATGAAAAATCATATTGCTTAGAACATAAGTTTACTGTAGGGATGAGTGTAGAAATTCAACATATGCAAAATTTCACTTGAATTTGGCTGATTGTACAATAATGAACTTTTCTTGGATTTCATGACAAAATGCAGCTTTTATTTATTTGCATTGACATTAATGGCCATTACCTTTTTTGCAAAAGCCCTAACGTTTTTTTCAAAGCCCTTGAACATAATATTGTCACCAGACTTGCAAAGAGCACTTGTGAAAAGATGTCTTTTTGTATAGGTGGAAAAGCACAATGGGGGCCAATTTGTATTGCAATAATATTAATTAGCATACCAATATTTTTTTTCTCTGTATCAATATTTTATTCTCAGTTCCTGGAAATCTTTAAAATAAATCCCCAGGTAACAGTGATGACATAAGATTATCTAGATCAGTGGTCCCCAATCTCTTTGAGCTCACAGACCACTAAATGCACGGACTCCAGACCACGCATGCGCGGGGAGCGGTGTGTCACTTTGGGGGAAGAAACTTCCCCCAAAATGACATCATAATGCCAGAACCCACCCACTCTCCCATCGCAGGTCTGAGCCTGATCTTCCTTCTCCAGGTTCTTCTCTTGACCTCGCTGGGGGGTCCACCGGCCAGAGCCGTGGCCCATCTGTCAGACAGCCACGGCCCACTAGAGCTTTACAATTCTACTACATACATAAAACTCACACTAATGAAAAAAAAATTTAATTAGCATGCTTTGTTAAATTTATTGTGTCCTAAATATATGTGGTGTGCAAATTACATACATATATAAAATATATATATATTCAAGTTTGCTACCAAGTAAAAGTTCTATCTGTCCCCCCACCCAAACACTGTTTTATATGTTAGTGTAGACAAAAAACACCCAAAGCTTTTATATGCAAAACCAAGACATCCCAAAAGTTTGTATGGGGAGTTTAAATAAGACAGATAGAAAACAGTGTGCCTGATTTATGAAAGAAAGAAAAACTATCATGGTAGAACCTGGTGGATCCAACAAACTAAGAAAAGGTATGGTCCAGAATTGAAAACATCTGGCAGCTAATATCAAATGATTTTTAAGAAATTTTTTCCAGGTTTGCTGGATCACCCAGGTTCTCATATTAATCTTTTCCAGTCTTAGAGAGCTTTCATGAATCGGGCCTAATGTATCCACCATCAGTGTAAAATAAAAGTAAAATCACCAAAGACCACTACAGTTTTTAATTATTGTAAGCCAAGTCAGTTTTGCACAGCTGTTGGCTACATCTGCCCCTGGCTGTTAGGGGTGGTTCCACTACCAAAAGACAACCTCCAAAAATTAAGAAAACTGTTGTATATTGTATACCTTGACAACAAGCTTGCAGATTGTGGCTACAAGTGGCAGGTAGCCAGTCAGTAATGTAATCAGCAGACAACAGCTGTGTACAAAAAATGAAAGAATAGCTCAACCTCCCTAGAGGTAACCCCCGAGTGTGACTCGGGGGAGAAAAAAGTTGCTACAAGTGGTAACCCCGAGTCACACGCGGGGTATGTAAACCTATGGGAAGGTTAGTAAATAGAGCGCTTACCGCTTAGGAGTTCCCGGTGATGTCGGTGCGTGTGTACGTTGCCGGCGGAGCAGGAAATTCAAAATCCATTTGTATTGCATTCAATACAAAATAACTGTATTGAATGCAATACATTGGATTTATATGTGTAAAAGCAGTACATTGTTTTCAGGAACATTTATTTTACAGTATATATAATAGTATGAGTATAATGTGTATTTTTTTTTAATTTAAAAAAATAAATTTTTTTTTTAAATATATAGTTTTTTTAATTTATTCAATTTATTGTTTTTTTTACATGATTTTGTGTTTCAAACTTTATTATACTCATACTATTATATTATACTGTAAAATACATTTTCATGAAAAACAATGTACCGCTTTTAGACATATAAAACCGGAAAGAAATGAACCGCTAGTGAGGTTAAAAAAGCTAAAAAAGCTCATTCCAAATTTAAACACAAACACTAGTTGGAAGTGCTTGATTATCTAAAATGTCTTTGTATGATATAGCATTTCCTGCCCATGTCAGTGAAAATATCAATAACTTGGATGGGCTGTCCACATACATTACCACATAACTCTTTCTGCATTATCTATTTTCACACATACATTTTCATGAGCAAAAGAGACATGTGCACTGCATATTTATTATTATTTAGCCTTTAAATACAAGAGCTGAAAATACCTTTCTATGAGAAAATGTTGTTCTAGTCACCCCGTAGTGTTCTCTGCTAATGGGAAGGATTAGACAATTTGACTTTTTTTATGACTAATTTTGTGATATTAGGGTTCTCAGAGATTTGGTTTTAAGAACAGGAGTGAATTCAATCTGAAACATATTTTTTTTCCGTTAAAGACACATATCTCAATCCTTATGTTTGTATTTATATATGCCTGTAAGTATGTTAACTTAGCATTGAGTTTGTAATAGTATAGGTCTACCTGTAGTGTGAGAATTCACCGTATGTGACATATATAAGTTACACAGTTTCACCATCTGCAAAGTCCATTAGGTGGGATACATGATTGACTTCTGAGCTTCAGATAGCTACCAAGTCTGGAAATGATCTTTCACTTTCATTTCAATGACAAATGACTGAAAGATGAATGAGTGCTGTACATACAACACTGTTCTGTTCTATGGAGGGGAGAGGAGAGAGAAGGAGCAAGCAGCACCCTGCTGTACTCTCCTCCCTTCACTTCCATTGCGGTCCTTCATCTTTTGTGTTAAATGGATCTGCCAGGAAGGCTCCATGAAAAACGTTTGACAGCCTCTGTACACATGTCAGATTCTCGTCTGAGATGAGCTTGTGATGGCGGAGAATCATCTGACGTGTGTATATAGCCTCCACCAGGCTATGGTAGTAGGCTCAGGCATATGCAGAAATCAATCTCCGATCAGAAACCTTTCCAATTTGTGTAGTTCACAAATATCAGACACTTTATTTGACAGTCTCCCAGTGATGTTATTTTTGGCCAGATTAAGTGATAATCTTTTCTCTGGCACCTGTGGGCACACTGTAACCTAGTCTAGACTAAGACTGTAACTAAGTCTAGACAAGCTAATTTTCACTCTGATTCTCTGATTCACTTTGATTTCCTATCTGCTAAAACTTTTGGATCTAAAATTAATTCAACAGGCAACTGAATTTTGGGTTTTCTATCAGACATGAGCAGATCAGATGTGTTGGTAAATATTAATATAAAACATACACACTTTGCACTGTGGGTACAAATGATGAAGCAAATCTGATCGATCAAGAGCTACTAACTGTCCTGTGGTTCACCTCATTCTCACCCCAAATATTGTAAATATGTGTTCTATGTCCACAGGCTTCGGATAGTTTTCATTACTGTTTGCAAAGCCATTTAGGCCAGTTCGGTCACTGCAATTTTTTTTTTGCAGATCTGCTGTGTTCTAGACATTAGGCTACATACACACACTAGATGATTGTCACCGGAGATGAATGACTGTGGTCTTCTCAAGCAAAAATCTAGCATGTTTGCAATACACTCCTGACTTCGTATGTTGATCTGGGGGATCGTTGAAGAACCAAGTGGGGACTTTCCTATGAATAGGAGTACAGCAGGACACCCCTTGCTCATCCTCCTTCTTCCACCCCATTAAACTGAACAGTGCTGTATGTACAGTGCTCATTTGTTCTGTCACCAGGGGCAATAGCCTAATGTGTGTGCCTAAGGCTAATTAGCTTTAATCCGATAAGGGTTAGAAAACCTTTCCGATAAGGGTTAGAAAACCTTTCCGATAAGGGTTAGAAAAATTGACATGTCTAAGATAAGCCAATAGTGGACGTTTCTGTAGAGTACCTTCCCTTCTCCTATGTAGGGTAAACACAATCAATCACTCAATGTAAAATGTCAGATTTTGGATGCATACCCATCTGCACTGCAGCTTTACATTACACAACCTTTGTAAAATGCCTGCTGGCATCTGTTACCAGGGCCATGCATTATTTAGCATTTTTTCTTTTTAGTCACATAGTTCATGCTAATTCTTGCTGTCAGATAGAACAATTTATTAATAGATCAAGCTGTCATTAATGATCCTGCATTGGCAAGCAATGATTAGATTAGTAGGGACGGTGTACAGAATTTGCTATGGTGACAGTGTAATCTGCAACCAGGTCTGGTATTTGTAAGGTTTCAGCTCTCATTCCTTCATTATATTGCATGTTCAGGCATGCCTGAGATTTACTGTGAAACAGATTGAAAGAAACAATATTTGTTAATGTGAAGCTGCCAGTTTTATGAGAAACATGGAAACAAAACACTCTGTAACTTGTAATTTGTATGTTGGATACAGTATGCAAATGTTCATCCAAAAAATGCATTTACTTAGCATTGCTCCATACATTACATAGCATAGAAGATTATATACAATAATATTTCTGTTAGATAAAAACAAAAGAAAAGTAGTAATTCTGTCAAATGAAAACCATATAATACTAAAAGGCACACAAACATGGTATATATTAACTGTTGTGAGAAACATACTGTATACTACAGTCTGCTTAGTTACTTCAAAATATATTCTGACAGTACATGGCCAAGTTTAAAAAAGACACAAAACAAAGTTCAACTAGTAAACCAAAAGTTATATATATATATATATATATATATATATATATATATATAATTATAAACACAGTGTACAGTATAACAAGCATAAGTTCAGCCCAAAATATAAAAATGAATGGGTTATTTAAAGATACAATAAAAAAGCAATATAGGCTATATTTGTCCATCATGCAAATTATCTAATACTCAGATAATTTTTTGGATTTTTATCCCAAGTAAGTTAATTATTAATAATTATTATTTATTCTCTACTATAATATTTGGAATGACTCTCTAGTCACCGATTCATTTTTATTTCCCAGTTTGATCCATATTCCCTGGGATACTTCCATCTGAAATATATCCTTCTCAACACTACGTATTAGACTTCCATGTTAATTTCCAATATCTTGTCTACTTTAAGCAGGTATTATTACACTATTATCTATATCCCTTACATAACCCTATATTACCTTATAATTATTTTTATTCATATATTTCCATCCTTCTTTAGTGAATCTTTCATTTGAAATACTCAATAGACCAGCTGTGTCCTTTGACATTCTCCAAGCAATCCTAACGTATTACCAACCTACATTAGGTAATTCTATTACAATATTAACAACTAACTAATCTTAATTTTTGTACCATTTTACCCACTCTACACTCATTTTATCCTTCTTCCAGTAACTCTATATTTATACAAGTAACTGGTCAGCTTCTCTCCTTCAAAAATTCTCCGCAACAACATATAAGTAAGTCATCTTTATTATTATTTATTATTTGAAAAAATATAGAACAAAAACAGAGCTCACCACATGTATCAATTGGACCAGTCTATACCAATCCAGATATATGCTTTGCACATTCTTAGAAGACATATGTCTATACAATGTATTTACTTTGGTATGTACTATCTATCTATCTATCTATCTATCTATCTATCTATCTATCTATCTATCTATCTATATTTATATATATATATATATATATATATGTTACCCACTATCTGTTGTATTGAAGCAATATAATTTTGTGGAGAGGGCACATTTAGCCCTAAAAGTGTAATAGTATAGCAAACTTCTGTGCTAATACATGTGTATGTTATTCTTTGTATTTATTTTACTTTGTATAAACTTTGTTTTAGAAGTACCTCTCTGTTACTAAAATTATCTGCCTTAAAAAGCCTACTCTCTATCCTTTCTTACTCTTCTGTCTAAACTAAATTAGGCTTGGCAGTAAACACAAATCCCCTATAGAGAATTACACTCTCTTGATATAATAAAAAAACAATAAGTGTTTGCAATATTTACTTTGAATCCAGTGAGGCCCAGGAGCCTGCGAGAGAGGAGCTAGGCGAGGGTATACATGACTGGGGGGGGAAGGCCAAAGGTCAGGTGATAGGGTGATTGGGAAGGTTAAGGGGGAAAAAGAATTGTGGTAGTTGGATATAGAAAACAATGGGTGGGAGATAAAAGGTTTATAAAATATAAGGAATCAGAGGGAGGGTCAGAATTAGGGACAGAGAAATTAGATTTAAACTCACCAGTGTGTCATGGAGTCCCTGGATTCATTGTAGGCCCAGCTTCTGGCTGCTGCTTCAGAGGAAGGGGTGGGCTGGTTGAAGGGGCAGTTATCTTCCCGAATGCAGGGATCTTCCATACCCTCTGCGGAAGTTTGAAGGGATAGGGCACGGCCTCGGAGGTCTCGGCCTCCGGTGCACCTGAGCCCAGAAATCCCCTGGGTTTGCCATCGTAATGGGAGCCCCATTCGAGACCCCAATTCCACCCCATGGAACAGGCCATTGCTGGAGTAGCGGGGGGCTCTGGGAGGAATCCCCGAAATGGTTGTGCAGTTGGTGCACGTGCCAGCCTGTCCCAAGGTGCGGCCGGTGTCTCGGATGGACAGAGTTGCGTGAAGCCGAGGCGTGCTGGTTAAGTCGGTCGGGGCACGAAGGAAAGGAGGGAAAAAGAATTGTGATAGTTGGATATAGAATACAATGGGTGGGAGATAAAAGGTTTATAAAAGATAAAGAATCAGAGGGGGGGGGCAGAATTAGGGACAGAGAAATTAGATTTACACTCACCAGCGTGTCATGGAGTCCCTGGATTCATTATAGGCCCAACTTCTGTCTGCTGCTGCAGAGGAAGGGGCAGGCTGGTTGAAGGGGCAGTTATCTGCCCTGATGCAGGGGTCTTCTATACCCTCTGCGGATGTTTGAAAGGATAGTGCACCGCCTCAGAGGTCTCGGCCTCCGGTGCACCTGAGCCCAGAAATCCCCTGGGCTTGCCGTCGTAATGGGAGCCCCATTCGGGACCCTCCCGGCTACCCCATGGAACAGGCCATTGCTGACGTAGCCAGGGGCTCTGGGACGAATCCCCCAAATGGTTGTGCAGTTGGTGCAGGTGCCAGCTTGTCCCAAGGCGCGGCCGGTGACTCGGATGGACAGAGGTGCATGAAGCCGAGGTGTGCTGGTTAAGTCGGTCGGTGCACGAAGGAAAGGAGGGTCCACAGTTGGGTCAGCCAGAAATATGTCAGTTCCAGGTCTGGGCGAGTCAAAGATGGCGGAGGTTTCCTCATCTCGTCAGCTGTCGACGAGGGGCGGAGTTGGATCCTCCAATATGGCGCCCATGACGCCCTGTCGGGAAGTGGATGGAGGATCGGATCCAGAAGAGGGTGGAAGTGCGTCATCGGTACAGTGACTGTCCCAGCGCTCATCAGTTCACGGAAGCAGGGTGCCGGAGTCGGTGCCAGCCTTAGAGCTGGATGCCCATGGGCAGGCATAGGTTGCATTTGCGCCAACTACAATTGTTGCTGGGCAAGGTCAACTTCACTTGCAGGATCATGCCCATGGGCAGAACTGGGCATTTTGTTAGGCTGATGAAGGGATTGCGTGAAGATCTGCAGGTGTGGAGCTGATTCTTGGACAAATGTAATGGGAGGGCGTTGTGGATGGAGGGCCTGATAAGTACACCGGGTTAAAATTTGTTTACTGATGCTGCACGTTCTAAGGGGTATGGGGCGTACTGTCAGGGAGCCTGGAGCGCGGGTCCCTGGCCTCAGGATTGGGTGGAGTCAGGTTTGGTGGCTAATCTGGTGTTGTTGGAATTATGGACCTATGGGGGCGGAAGTTGGCGAATAAATGTACTCGCTTTCATTGTGATAATTTGGGGGTCGTACAGGTGGTAAACATATGGTCGGCATCCTCTCCGCTGGTGATCCGCTTGCTGCGGCACTTGGTATTCTTATGCTTTAATGTGTATTTGTGGGCGGTGCATATATCAGGGGTGGCTAACACAGTGGCAAATGCTTTATCTCGATTGCAGTGGGAGATGTTCCTGAAGTTGAGGCCGAAGGCAGAGCAGGATGGGGTGCCTTGCCTGCCGAAGCTATGACAGATTGTGAACGAACAATGATGTCATTGTTGCAACATTCAGTGGTCGGCATATTTGGCTGTTGGGGGGGAATGGTACGGCTTTTTGCAGGGGGGAGGTCCGAGACTGATTATACGAGTCTGGTGTTATGTTTCCTATGTAGAGCGGTAGATTGGGGGGTGTTGATTTCAGTATTGAACAAGAAAATGTCAGAGTTGACTTTTTGGCTGAAATGTTGGGGGGTGCACAGGATGTTACTAAATCGTTTGTAGTGCGACAGGTGTTAAAAGGTTATCGTAAGGAGCATTTGCAGATGGATTCTAGGCGCCTGGTGTCATATTCATTGCTTTTGAAATTGGTGAGCCGTTTGGAGGTGGTTTGTGTGTCAAAGTATGAAGTGGTACTGTTTAAGACAGTTTTCGTGCTGGCGTTTTTTGGCGGGTTTAGGATTGCTGAGCTGGTAAGTCTGGCCAGGAACAAAAGTGGGGGGCCTGCAGTTCGGAGATTTTCTGTTGGAAAAGGGTAGGGTGATCATTTGGCATTTTAAAATAGAGACCGAGGGACAGAGGGAGTTCTGCTTGTCTGATTATGGTGGTGGAAGAATTTCTGCGGGTATGACCATTGGTGGGGGTCCCTTCTTGGTTTACCTGTTATTGGTAATGTTTGATGTGTTTGTAACAGAATGTTGAATTGTTATATATAATAAATAAGTGTAAATGGCTGAGAGGCCAATTTTTACCATACCCACAGGTGTCTTCATTTAAGGTAAATGGGAAAGTGGTGGTGGTGGGGGGGTGGGGTGTATTCTTTAAAGGAAAAGGCTCTTTCATATCACAGTCAAGAGATCTTCTGCACAGTACTTCTTTTTGCCACAAGATGATGGGGTGAACCCACAGAATTCTCACATTGAGCATGGTGGCTCAGAGGTTAGCACTTTGGCCTTTACAGTACTAGGTCCCAGGTCCAAATTTCGGCCAGGACACTATCTGCATGGAGTTTGCAGGTTCTCCCCGTGTCTGCGTGGGTTTCCTCCGGGTACTCCGGTTTCCTCCCTCTTTAAAATAACATACAGTTAGGTTGATTGGCTCCGCCCAAAATTAACCTTAGACTGTATTAAAGACATATGACTATGGTAGGGACATTAGATTGTGAGCTCGTTTGAGGGACAGCTAGTGACATGACTATGGACTTTGTGCAGTGCTGTGTAATTGGATGATGCTAAATAAATTCTGAATAATAATAACAACAATAACCCATCAACAGCAACGCTCAATCAATAAAATGAAGAAAAAAAAGGATTTTCATTACATACCTTATTCCAGGTGTCATCACTGTGTAATACCCCTTTAGTGTAGCAAGGTCCCTTTAAGAGTTTAGAGGTTATTCTTGGTTAAATCCAGTTAGTTCTAGTACTCTCTACATAGAATGACGATTTGCTGTCTATTGCTGCAAAAGAGTTACCTGTTCATTATTAAATAGCAGACGATCAATGCACCACTTTTTTTTTGGTAATTTGAGGGCTAGAGCCTGACTTTTTAACCCAAAGAAGAGGATCCCATTGGTGCTTAAATCTGGGACTCAGACTTTGATGATCAAGTTCACTCTGGTACAGAGAAATTATCCCCTGGGTCAAGAGAGTATGCCAGCTGTCTCTACTAAACTGTTGGATATGCACAGTATATGCAATTTGCAATCTGCACGTAAAAAAAATAAAATAAATGAAGACTATATAATACCAAAAGGCACACAAACATAAACATGGTATATATTAAATGATGTGAAAAACATACTGAATACTACAGTACTTAATTACTGCCAAATATATCCTGCCACATATATTTATATATATATATATATATATATATATATATCATAATTGTATACATTGACAATAGTGCCTCAATGATTATGTACATTTCTTTCCTATATGATTTACTATGATTGCATGTATCATGACTACAACCATATAAAAAACATATTTGTTTTCTGCTTTAATTACTATAAAATCTTATACCATGATTGTATAGATTGATGACAATTATTGTGTAATGATGTATAATGACAGTGATTATGTATTGATTATGTATGCATTTTCTAACGATGACTCAGCATCCTGAGGAAGCCGTTGGGCGAAATACATCGGATACGTGACATTTTACACCTACAACTTTATTGATCTTTTATTAATGGCACTCTGTCTAGACCTATGTTCCCAGTCCCATGAAATTCGTATTGGGCACGGGCAGCATATTGTTTTGATTTTAATCTGTAATATTGATTTTGAATATGGATGATCTGTCAATACACTTTTTGTGATTAAGCCAAAACCCCTTTTCTCCTATCTATCTATCTATCTATCTATCTATCTATCTATCTATCTATCTATCTATCTATTGGCAAAATATACTCAGCACTATAATGATCACTATACTGGTAATGCTTGGATTAAATAACTAACTTTACATTGCCATTTTATTTTACTATTAAGCCTGTAATGCCATAAAAATACCATGATACAATAAAAATTTACATTCAGTAATAATGCTGTATGTATTTTGATACAACTTTATCTGTGAACACTAGATGGCGTTGCTGTTTTACATTAGTTTCCTTTAAAAACTATTGTTCTATATGATATTGGGCATGGGTTTGAAGCTGTTCTTTTATTTTTTGTGGTATCTTTGTCTGGTGTCAAAACAAATCAGTATTCTTTTTTACTGGGTAGAATGTCACACTGTCATACTAATGAATACTGGGTGTATAATATTATCAGACAAAGGTGTCTGTGGATATTGTTTAATTATCTATCTGAGGCTCTCATTTTGAGTCATATAAAACAGGTATTATATTGAAAGAAACATATCACAATGCAGAACTGCTAATTTTTAAGAATCGGGGTGCAAGAAATGAGTACATGATGTACATCTATGTTTTGTATGTCTTATTTTTATCATCCTTGCAATCAGGATTTGCTTTACATAAGCAAACCAATTTTCCAATATCATTGGTGCATAAGATATAAAATGGCAATTTCAAACAGTAAAAAATATTGTTATATGTGTTCCTTGGTTTATCACTTTATTTAGGGGATGTAACCACTAATTATGTGGCCTCATAGCAAACATTTTAATGGGGCCTGGGCTATTACTTTCTGTAGCAGCTGTCAGCTGTGACAATACATACCATTGATCCTAACATAAAGTATGCCTAAATCAAATACAGGCAGCAGGAGAGATGTCAGAGTAGTCGGTACACTATGAAGGACCAGTTCTTTGAATTAAATATAAAATATCATGATGATGATTGTTATTATGAATTAATATTAGACTTTTTTTGTACAGTGACAAACCTCAGCTGTCCTTTAAGGTTGTAGTAGAGAAAAAACTACCGCATTAGGTATAAGTTAATTTCAGCTTGTAGCAGACATAAGGAAAACCATACGTCTTCACTGCTACGACAGATAAACAAATGCTTCTTATGTACAGAAGGGGATCTGTTACTAATGAGGATCCAGAGGTTTAACACTATCCTCTATATACTAAAAACTTCACAATATGGTTTTCATACCAGCTCCCCAAATGTAAATTCTATCCCAAGCATAGGGCCTGTATGCCTTTTGTTATGACACTTGCTATATTGGCTTTGTCACAGCCATTAAAATTCAATTCTGATCTGTGTTGCTTGTCACATTGATCATTAGGCCTTGATAAACCATATTTGAAACTAAAAACAAATATTTATTATATTTCAATTTATCGATCCTTAATCCGGCCGAACACTTTCTCATTATTAGATTAGACATTAGATTCAATAAAATCATGAAATCATTGATATGTTAATTGGAAATTGAATCACTTTTATTTATCACTTTTTAATGGAGATTCTACAAGTAACACATTTTTCAGTTCTAGGACAACAGTGAATTGTCACTTCTATTTCAGTACAATAGACACACGTGCAATGGTTATCTGAGCCGATTATCAGACGAAAATTTTGCATGTGTACAGTGCTCATCTTCCAAATGACCGCCCTGGCGGATCTATGGACGATGGACGGCGAACAATCGTAATGCAAGTGAAGGGGAGAGAGCGCAGCGGGGTGCCGCTATATCGTTCTCGCTCTCCCCTCTCCATAAAGCAGAACAGTGCTGTATGTACAGCACTCGTTCATACATCGTGCAGTCATTTTTCGTGGGAAAGGATCGTGAAAGATCCTTTCCAACCACAATAATTGCACATGTGTACATAGTGTGTATGTACGTAGCCTTATGTTTAACCTATGGTTGGACACGGTAATAAGAACCTAACAGAAGGCCCAATCCTTACCTATTCCTAAAAGAATAGAGAAGCTCCAGATTCTTTCTATTACAATTTTTCCATGTCAGTTGAGTATAAGGTAATTTCTACTACACTAGCTACCTACATTAGTTTCTTTAGAGAGAATATTTATAAAGAATAGAAATTATTTCTTTCATCCACAAAGAATCTAACAAAAATTTCATTCAGATGTTAGAAAGAGTGTTTGAATTACCTGGACAGGATTAGCAGTTTAGAAACTAAAAATTCCTGTATGTGCAGTTTTAAAGGTGCTACAACATCAAATAGAAATAAAGTACATTCCACAAACTCAGATTTTTCAATTGGGCTACACGTGCATCAGCTTCTCTTGGAAAGATTTGTAGAGCTGTTGTATGGTTCATTTGCCACTTTTTTATCAAGCATTATTGGTTGGATCTTATGATAATCGATATATGTTCTTGGGCAAAGTATTGTAGGCTAAACCCTAAAGCAGTGGTCACCAACCTTTTCCGAATGGCGGACCACTAAATTTACCGGCTCCAGTCTGCGCATGGGGGGGGGGGAGCCCGGTGTCACTCAAAGGGGAAAAATATTCCCCCTTAGTGAGGTCATGGTGTCAGAACCCGCCCACTCTCCCATTGCAGGTCTGAGCCCGTGATAGGAGAGTGGGCAGGTTGTGTCCAGTCACTGAGCCTGCGATCTGTATGGGGGACATGATCTACGGCTTTGTCTAGTGCGTCCCCCCAGCGGCGTCCTTCTCCTGACCCTCCTTGGGGGTGCACCAACCAGAGCCACGTACCACCAAAATTTTCTCCCAGTTGGTGACCACTGCCCTTAAGGATATCTCATCACATTTTGGTTGCTTATTTGGAGGAGTAGGGAAAAATTCTAGATCACTCTTACCAACAATCCTACTTTCATGGCTCCTCTACTACATAACAGTTTTTTGTTTAATATTTAAAACATTGATGATATAAAGGTGAAGATATGAGGATAGACATAGTCCTTTGGTCTTTTCTATTTTCTCTCTCCGTTAACTGTTGTGGAAGAATCATAGGCAAATGAATTACAGGTAAGGGCAATATTAGAAGAGGTGGCTTCTCTTTACCACCACTTGGTATATCCAGGCACATTTTACCATATGTACCAATGCGAAGAAAGATATAGCTCAGAAATATTATTTAGTAACTCACATCCACTTCTTCCCATTCCACCAACAAAAAACTCACTCACTTGAATAAATCTGCAACATTAAAATGTTAAGCACTCCAAATAACTCATGTACCCTTTAAAAACCAGGTTGTTGATCGGCCTCTTTGTTTACTAGCCATGTACTAGACTCACTAAATCCTCCAGAGGTTTTGAATTGTAAAGCAGTTTAGTTCTCTACTCACTTTCTGTAGCCCAGTCCCAAAAAAAAAAAAAAAAAAAGAAAACCAACCTTTTTTAAAGCAAACCTGTGGGAAGGAAACAGCCATACACCTAATCTTTGTTGTAGGCACTTCTTCCTAAAGACCACATAAGTTATGTATATGTAGTCCGGGACTTACCAAGAAGCATGCAATGCACAGGGATCACAAGTGTGTAATGTTCATAATGCAGAAGTTACATGTATGTAGACTACATAGTGCAGGGTTCAGGGTATGTAACATACTGGTTGCAGTGTTCAGGTGTATGTAACCTACTGATTTCGAGGGAAAGATGTATAACATAACATAAATGTATAGCCTTCCTCTGCACCAACTAGGTTGGGTTATATAGGGTTTAATATCTGGGATATGTTTATTTCCCTAGTGGTTGAACTTGATGGACACAACCTGACTTACTATGTAACTATGTAGGACAAGCTTGATCATCCTTGTTCTCTTGCCTCAACACCTCTTCGGAGGGTTTTGCCCCTAGTTTTTTCCACTAATGGGAACAGGATATGGGCAGATGTCTTACGACTTCACAAAGAAACCATATCCTGCTGCTCAATTACAAGGCCTCGATCCACAGTGGATATCAGGAGTTGGGGTAGAAATTACTCTCTAGATGGTACAAAACTCCTAATTCGGTAGTGAAACATCTATTGATAGCTGCAAAAGCTTGCATCCCGATGTTATGGAAATTCTCATCCCCGCCATTATTTGGAATGTGGATATGCAAGGTAATGAGATATGCTAATGGAGGACCTAATGGCTAGTGTACATGGCAGGAAGTACAAAAGTCCAATGGATACTCGCAATAGTCCAAGATCATCTGGATTTATGAGTCTATTTACGATTTTTATTCAACGTTATGGTTAGGCACAGAAATACAAGAACTCGTGGTTAGTCGACAATGTCTTTTATAATGTTTTGTAACCACAGTTTTATGTCTCTGTCTTATTGGGTGACACAATACTTAATATGCCGATTTCTGTGTCTGAATTGCTCTGTGAGATAAGCTCCCCTTTTATTGAATGTTTTTTTTTAAATTTCTGTATACTACATTTCCCCATTTTTGATGGGGAGCCTGATTCATCAAGCAAAACAGGACGTTCTTTCGCCCATTCGTATGCGCGATCTAAAATCGGAGCCGTTCGATAGAGTTATCAACCAAATTCCAGGTGCTGGCGCATTCGCAGGGAAGATATTATCTGAAATGATCTCTCTCCTGGAGACGCGCATCCCTGGCAGTTTGACACTGGCCAGCTTGCATTAAAAGTCACTGTTCCTCTAAAAAAACATTCTTTCTAACGGCACACATCTTTCATTTAGCCCTAAAAAAAAATTTGTGGTGTTCAAATGTTTAAAACATCTATATAAGCCAAGAAATCGTCATATTTTAAAATGACTTTTTATGTTTCGGTTAGGCAAGAGTTAACTGAGTTCCGCTCCTCTACATAGGCTCCTGACTAAACGCTTACAATGCCTGATCGGAGGAGCTGCCTGGGGGTAAATATTGCGACTTTCCGCAAAACCTCGGCTTTGCCACCGGACTGGATTTCTGGATTTTCCCACAAAAGTCACAATATATATATATATATATAAAATACTTTGACATTAAATCCTCTTCAACTTTATTTGTTTTTTTTTAATTTAAATGAATATCTGTTTACTGGTGTACAAATCTAAAGGATTGTATCAATAAATGATTATGGATTGTCCAAGTGCAAAAAAAAAAAAAACAGCCAATTTTGACAGACTGCGCAAGTGCTAATTGCAAACAAATTTGTATCAGCTGTGCGCTTAAATTTGAGCATATATAAGGGTGTTGTCTAACTTGCTTTTTCCTTTTGTCTTTTTTTCTTGGAGGGGCAGAAGGGGCTGTTTTGTGTGGTATCCTAATTAATCTATGTTGCTGCATTTGATACTTTGCTTACCCTTTAGCACAATAGCTGCTTTTTTTTAAACTTTGAATGTTTCAATGTCCATTTTGCAATTTTGAAGTCAATGTTAATGCAATGTTATTGTGTTTGTTGCCATATTGTTTGATTGCAAAATTCTGCCTTTATTACCACTTTGAAATGTTTGTGCTGCATAAATATTTTCTAATCCAGTTTTACACCCTTGATAGGTCAAAATTACATATTGGTTTGGTAAGTGTTTTTGGAATGCAATATTTGTTGGGACATTTTTCAATTATTTTGGCTTTATATGGGAGTGTGGGTTTACATGTGTTTTGTTTGTTCTTTTTAGTTTTTTTGTCATGTAAGTTTAGTGGTGTGTGTGTGTAAAGTTGTTTGTAAAATGTTGTTTGTTTTTTGCGGGATTGTTCTTATGTGATCTCCTTTCCAATCACCCAGGACATACAGTTTAAATTGTGATTGTTTTTAAGCTGTTCCTTTCTCTGAATTGTTTGAAAGGCTCAAAACAGCTCAATTGTCTTGTTAAAACTCAGTTGTTAGACGTGCATAGTTGTGCGCCAAACTTCAAGAGTGCGTAGCCCATAGATGTGCGCCAAGGCAGGCCCGCTATGTGCGCGTGAACTGTGGTAATTAGTTGAAAAATGCGCCGCACTTTTGCACAGTCCTCATTCAGGTAAGTTTGTATTTTTTTGTGTATATTTCTTGTTTTGCTTTATGTGCACTCATGTATGTATAGACATGAGTGCATTTAGATGTATGTACATATACATAGAAAAGAGAAATTAAAGGAAAAAAAAGGCAAAGAGGGCTTTTTGGACCATATTGCTTCAGATTGAAAACATTGCCCATTTCTTCCTATGATTTCTAATGTCATGGGCTTGGCTACAACATTCAACATACAACATTCATGGAGGATATTGCTTCTGGTTAAAGAAGGAATCCACCTTTATGTGCTTCTACTACCAAGCTGAGGTGAGTAAGTCAAAACATATATATATAGTGGGCAAAGGTCTAAAACGCTATTAAAACCTGCAGAAACCTCCTGAAGGGATGGAAAAGCAAGAAAATGTTTAGCACAAAGTTGATTTGGCCCTGTTTGATAAACTAGTACTATTTTGTTTTGTGAAAACACCTAAATAATGCATACACTCCACTATTTATCAGCATTAAGTTAAGCAACAACACAACATCTGTTCATTTCTAAGAGTGCCTGACCCTGCTTGTGAGCTTGGGAATCAATGTTCAGTTGCTGAATTGCGCGACGGCGTACGATTTCGGATCGCAAATACGAATGTGCGAGCGAGCGTCCGATTCTGCTTGATGAATTAGGGCCAAAGTATCAAAACAACAAGTGCAACAAATGTAACTATAAATGATGCAGGTTTGTGAATGAGTAGAATGTAAAATAAAAAAGTACCACTTACGCAAAAAGAGATGGTCACAGAACAGGGCCCAGGTGTGCGCTAATCAATTGCTATCACCTCACCCTTGAGCTTAACATCTCCTCCTGAATCACGCAGCTGAAAATTAATCTCCTTAATTGGCGTATTCGAGATCTTTGCTCATTTTTGCAGAAAACCGGCAGGCGATTTCACTAGAACTCGGCCCGACTCGCTGGAATAGAACTTGCCGACCGGCGTGTATGTATGGGCTTGGAGCATACACACATTTTATTGATAAATCTATGTCAAGGTCTGGAAAATTAAAAAAAAAAAAATAATTAAAAAAATAATTACTGTCTGTATTTTCCTGTCCCACAACAACCACCCCTTAGTTTTTGCCTTGTTGTTTCAAGGAAAGGAAGTCAGATGAAATGTTTTTAACTGGGGTCAATGACAGTACTTGACACCCTTCATAGCATTTTTAACTGAGACTTAAGCTCTTTTCTACAGTGCTTCTGAATTTTGTCTAAGCCAACAAGACTTAGTAATGGGTTTCTTTTAATTTTAGTTTGTGATTAATAAAGCAATATACATTTATCACTGCATCCTGCATTATGCTCATTTATTATTATTATTATTATTATTATTATCCTCTGTTTTAAATATTAATTTGGTTTGTACTTAAATCAACTTGAAATGCTTGTTGTAGGTTGATTTTAGGAAGTTATTTATTTTTTGGTGGATATCTATCCAATGCTCTTTACACAGACCATATAACCTTTCTTACCAGGGATGGGCATACGAGTATCTAATAACTCTGAAGGCAAGAAATGTACAAGATTCTAATAAAATTTATCATACTGAAGTTTAGTGATCCTTGTTGAGCCAGTGAAATACAGAAGCCCAGCCAAAAATATTATAAGCATATTATTAGACATTTACCATGCTTGTATGTGCATATGTAAAATAAATACTTACAATGACATGTCTCTGTTCATAGATCTGCATTATTTAGTGTCTTTTTTATGTCTAGAGGTCATATATTATGGCAATAACATATGATCCAGTAATTTAATCTATTGGGTGTTACAAGTAATGTTGATATGGAACACATGTAGGTCACATGTCAATAGAAATACCTATGATTGGATACAGCTCCCTAAACAGACATTTTTTTTTGTACAAGGATAGCTGTATCTGTATGTCATATTTCAGGCTTGAAAAATAACCAGCTGTGTCTCGAAACATAACATTATAGAGTGACACTTTATTTGATGGATTTACTGTATGCCTTTTAAATTGGATCAATAAAAGAGCTGTTTTATGTAAACTTAATGTGACCTTGATGCTAGCTGCCATTTCGAAAAAGAAGTATATTGAACTTAATCAGGAATACAATCCCTCAAACTATTATAGCTGCCAATAAAAAATTGCTTTTTTCATGATTATAATGATCCCTAATAAAAACTAGCTTATTATATTAAGACATAATAAATGTAAAATCTGGCTGACACAGAAAAATAATATGGTGAGGTAATAGTGATGGTAATCATTGCATTATTATTAAAATAGATCCAACTGGACCTGTATCATAAGTAGAGGAGAAGCAAAGATTATGGTTTGATACATTTAAAGAGTGCATCTCCAAACAAAAATATATTGTTTTTTATCCCCAACAGTCTTGCCTGTTGCACATCTTCTCCTGTGCAGGAACTAACATCGAACACTTGTTGGTCAAGGGCCGGTGTGCTTCTGGGGAACAGAATGCCGATGCTGCTGCATTTTATTTTGTGGATGTATATCTTAACTCAATGAATTACAATTTAATATAGACACACATAGACCTACAGATGTTGTCACCATGAAGGAAGCATCTATAATGCTTATTGTAGTCCATTACTTACTGCTCCTCCCAGTTTATGAACGAATATGTTATATATATATATATATATATATATATATATATATATATATATGTAGGAAATCTCTGTTAGTCAAAAATGTTTCAAATTCAGTTTTAGTGTTTATCTGGGGAGAATTCAGTATGAAGCCAACCAGAGCTGTCAAAATTGTATTTGTTATCCACAGGTTGGGTCCCCTAGTTTGGATATTGACCTTTTTCCTGTTGTTGGGGTTCTCTAATTCTCAGCAGCACAGGGGAAGAAAGAGGGTAGACTAGGTGGGGTTTGGAGTTCCACTGGGACCCTGGGCTGTGCACCCTGGGGACTCTAAGGGGCCCAGTTTGGGCCAATGAGTGGGTTGATTTGGTCCACCTAAAATTTTGGCCTGGAAAATAATGTACTGTGGACACTATGAATTCTCGTGCTGGGATTTGGACCTTACTCCTAACAGAAGTTATAGATTTCAAAACTTGGGATGTTAACAACAGATATCTGGGAGACTACAGCTGCTTGATGTGAGTAAAGCAGATATACAGGGATTGGGTGCTTCTATATTAGAGAAGAAGAGCTTGTACCCTTCAAATTCTTTTTAGTTCTTAGGCATCTTGTGCCCTTCTATGCTCTTCCATTTCAAATTTACATATTTTCAATAGGCCTCGAAAAGAGACTGAGCCTTGTTTTCAAAACCACCAAGTAGAACCCACACTAACCATTCCTTTACATATTACATATTACATTACATATTCATTTTTGTCTGTGTTAAAACTTTAGATTTATATCTCTAAATTATTTTAATATTTCATTAAACTTTTTAAGGACATTAGGTCTGGAACAATGTGTGATCCATTTTACTAATTGTATTCTAACACCATTTTACTTATAAAATTGAATTTCAGAACCAGTTGATGAACATTTATATCTCACAATATTAATATTTTAATTACCATTTGGGACTTTTTACCATGTTTATTTGAAGGAATATTACATAAAGGCTTTACTGTAACCATCATTTTAGTTATTAGTATTCATGTTTTTTGTGACATCAAGTGTGCACTGGATGCTTTGGCAGGAAGTGTAACTAGGTACAAATCACAGCGGTACAGATAAATAATGTTTTTCTTGCAAAGAGAATATTTGTTAGTGATGACAATGTGCCAGTCAGTAATAATCACATTAAAACTAAAGTGGTAGTTTGAGGCAATAAAACAGCAATCAAAAAGTATAATAAAATAAAGCACTATTTTTTTGTGCTGTAACACTCCTCAAAATATTAGTCTTTGTTTTCTTTATAGTTCATCAAATGATTTTAAAAGAGAATCAGTCCATGGAAATTTAAATATTGTAGTTCTTTGAATTAACTGATTACATTTTTTTCTGTAAACAAGTTTTCTGAATATATACACTTTAAGGAGCTCCTAAGATAAACTACCAAAACCCTATTGGCTACACAAACATCAATTAGGCCATTCTATCCAGTATCCTTCCGATTTGAATTAAAATAAACCAGATGGATTAGTACATTTACAACTGGATAAGCAACATATACAAATACAAATTTCAAAATTTCCACGACTCATTATTACATCATGAGTTGTGAAGTTTGCCTTTCTAGGCTTCTGCAGGGTATGCAAGAAACATAGATTTTTTTCAAAATTATAGCTGTGATCATCAAAATTATGACTAGTTGGATGATCCAGAAATGTTTTGAGATCAAAAAAGGGTCCTCGGTAGAAAATCAAAATAAGAAGTAGAGGTGGATCTGATATCTACAGTCTACTGGACTCCTCTCTGACTGTCTTTCTAGGAACCTGCTGATGCTTTGATCTGCAGCTTCACCCATATCAACAACCACCTTATTTTCCACCTTAATCTTTTACCAAGGACCTCCCAAGAGAATTGCAAGATGTAATTTTATGTCTGTTACTCCTTCAATCTCCAGTGTATTGTAGATATAAGATCTACCTCTACTTCACTCATCCCTTTTCCTAAAAAGAAAAAAAATTTGCATGATTTATATTTATGCTTACCATTACTTCAGAGGTATTCAGTGTAAATCCCTTAATTAGTTTTCCATCTCTTCTTTAAATAAAGAATTCAAAATAGAAAATATTGTTAAAATATTCACATGAACAGTAATCCTGTATATGGATTTTTTTAGTATGCAACTGACTTAAATTAAAGGAGAGCTGCAAACTCATTTTGTTTTAAATAACTCATATATTGCTCCAATATTACAAATGGAACAGGTTAAAAAGAATATTGGCTTACCTCCCATTTCTTAAATTGTGACAAATAACCTGTATTTCAAGCTTGAGCAGAGACTAATTGATGTTGTGAAAAGTAACACGACTATCTGCCTAATGATTATTATAGTTGAAAAAGAAACCCACATTTTGGCAGATATTTCAGTTTCTTTTAGTTAAAAAGTGAGAATAACATGGCCTTTAAAAGGTTAGAATTATGTTTTTTTTTTTAGAGTACCCGTTGTAGTTTTTATAGATATGATTTTTTTTAAACTATTTTTTTTTAAATTTAAATCCTTCGTTTTTTTTCTAGCATGTTTTCAACCTGTCTTTATTCACATAGAGGGCTGTGGTTACTGTTACATGTGGCTGGCTACCTACTTCAACCCTAGCTAGCCAATGGCAAGTGCTTATGAAGTCTAAAAAGGACATGCTGTTTATTGGGTTTGATTCTATGAGCCCCTACCTTCTCCAGAGTTCCAAGTAACAGAATGAGCTTAATTTAATAAAGCTTTCCAAGAGTGGAAAAGATATTCATGGTTTGAACCTGAGTGATCCAGCAAACCTGGAATGGATCTGGTCCAGGATTGAAACATTTACTAAGAAAAAATGATTTTTAGAAATCCATTTCATGTTTGTTAGATCACCCAGATTCTCCCATTATAATCTATCTTCACCAGTCTTAGAGAGAATTAATAAATCAGACTCAATATCAGGGTGTTGGAATGCTGTACATTTAGGCTCCCGTCTAAATATTCCCCTGGGTTCCCATTTTCTCTAAAAACATCCCTGGTGTTTATGGCTATACTTTTCAGAAAATATTTTTGTCACTTTTTGGCCACTCCTACTATGATCACTATTGTTGACATGAACATTTTATGATCTAAACTACTCTTTCTAAAATTTTTGACTTTTTTTCTTATTCATATCAGTAGTTACAAGGAGGTGGGAAGAGGGCTATTTGTTTGCCTGGAGATCAGCTTTCAGGTTTTGACACTGGCTACCGTCATTGTTTTTCTTTATACTACTAATTTATGCATGACCTCAGATTGTGGGATTAAAGTAAACACTTTTTTTTAACCAACTAAGCAGTTTTAAAGAATATGTTTTTTTTCTTTCACTGACTGACCGATCCGATAAAATCCGATGTTATATTGGGTTATCTCTCCCCTCAGCTTTGTATATAGGGCCAGATGTTTCACTTTAAAAATGGGTAAAACCATTGTAGCCAGTGGCACATCCATTAAAAATGACTCTTGTCTTATTCTGCCAATACTTTCATGAAGGGATCATCATTCTGTATTCAAGGGTACCTATTTTTATAGCATTCACATTCAACTTTTCTCTAGCATCTCTCTCCACCCTGACCAAAAGAATATAAAATCTGCTTTCTATCTGATGCTGTTAGGGCTGCACCCTCTGGCAGGTGACGCCGGAGTAGTACTGCCTGAGTAGTGCCTCCTGGTTTTTACCAGAGCATCACATGAGATAATGGGCCAGTAACCCTAGTAGCCACAGGACTACTTTTCTGCAGGGAGGACATCAGGTCTAGACCACCGGGGGCTAACGTAACAGAGGGCTTTGGTGTAGTGATAGCCGGGGATCAGGTACCAGGGTGGGGCAGGTGGCAGGCAATGCTCATAGTCAAGGTGGACTAAGGTCAGGACAGGCTGAGGTTGGGACAGGCGACAGGCAGTAATCATAGTAAGAACAGACCTAGGTCAAATCAACAGGGAAACAGAGAGCGAGGTCAGGGTCAATCCTGAGTTGGTATCCACGAAGGCAGAATATTGCTGGGCAAGTAGCAGAAAACAAGCTGAGGCTCCTGCAACTAGAGCCTGAACAGGAAGGTTTTACCCAGGCTATCAGCCAATAATAGGACAAGATTGAAACTAGGAACTCATTGGCTGCAATCCCTTTCAGCTGTGCACAACCTCAGACTAAGTGCAGGGTGATGCTGAGAAAGGCACATCTCTGCATAGCTAAAGGGAGGCTGAGGATGCCGCAAGCTTCTAGACAGACGATCTGTGGGTGATCACAGATTCATTGGTGATATGGCCTCACTAATATTTCAAGTGTGATGTTTGTAAATGCTTTACTACACCTATTATGTGGTTTAATAAATTGTATTCTGAGCTTCCAGTAAGGTTTTTGTTTATATATATATATATATATATATATATATATATATATATAGTGAGTACTAAGTAGCAGGCATATTCTCTCCTAATTTAGGACAAGGTCTCTCTGAACAAAGTAAATACTACAAAACTTTTAACCAAGGGATGATTATTGGACGATGTGGTCCAATGAAGATCACACAGGAAGCTTCAGATAGGTAGAAAGCCTTTACTTCAGATCACACAGGTATACATTCTGTACAAGCATCTGTGTGGAAGAATCAACAGGAAAAACAGCAAAAACATAACAACATGGTGGAAGGAACATGAAGAATCAGAAACAAAAGAGGGCAGTATTACAGCAGCATATAACATACACATTAATGAAATGAACAGTGCCATCTAGTTTTACTTTTAACACATGACGTTTAAACATGAATGCTGTTGCACTTTTCTAACACCCCTTCCCAACAGTGAAAGGCTTAACCTGATGAACCGATATTCTTTACCAGTTCCAGGTGTCTCTTTGCAGGCAGAGGCTTTGTAAAGATGTTTGCAACCATTTTCTCAGTTGCACAATACTTTAGCTCAATCTCTCTTTGTTCTTGTAAGTCTCTCAGAAAATTATACCTCACAACAATATGTTTGGTTCTTGGGTTAACTTGCTCTGTCTGCGCAAGTGCAATGCAACCTTAATTGTCCAAAGATTTGTGTTGTCTCCCTTTAAACCAGGACTGTTAACAGTTATCCTAACCAAATCACTTCTTGACTTGCCTGTGCTGCTGCAACATACTCTACTTCAGTTGAAAAAAGTGTTACAGTTGGCTGTTTTCTGCTGGTCCAGCTGGTCCACTGTCGGTAGAAACAAACAGCCCCTCGTAAACGACTTTCAGTCATTGGTCTCACTGGCCCAATCAGCATCTACATATCTGACTAGATTAAATTTGCCATTGTAGCACAGTTTTAACTTGAAATGTATTGTTCCTTTTAGATAATGTATAACTCTTTCCATGGCGTTGCGGGCCATCTGACTTTTCAGACTTTCCACATAATAGTCCTACTGCTCTAGGAATATCAGGTCAATGTAAAGTAAGTTTTCCTATTGCTTTTCTATATTGAAAGTTGTTTGGTGTAAATTACTTTGCTTTTCCATTTCTTTGTGGTAATTTGTTGATCTGGGAAAGTTTACTTGTTTTGCATCATTCATCCCAAAAGTTTCAATAACTTCTTGTATTACATGTCTTTGGTCAACAAGTAAACTGCCATTCTCATCTCGATTTGCATACCAGGGTAATGTTTTATCTCACCTAGTCTTTTGTCTCAAAGTCCTTATTAGTAGCTTATAGCAATTTTATATGATCCTCTTCTTGTTCAAAGCATACAAAGATCCATCTACCGGTCATTTTTTTTTGTTACATAAGCGGGTCTGCTTTACTTTGTTGACATTTCCCTTTTGTGAGCACATTGTTGATGTTCATATTCAAGTTCTAGCAGCTTGTCTGAGACCACAGATCCCTTTCTGGAGTTTACACACTAGGTCTGGTCTTTGTGGATTCTCAAATCCGTGTGGTTGTTCCATATTGATGTTACCTCTGTTTTGACATCACAGTGTTTATCTGCATTTACATTGTGGCAGCTACAGTGAGAAGAGTTTTGATTGTAGTGTGCTTAACTACTGGAGCAAACGTCTCTTCATAGACCTCACCATATTTCTCAGAGTATCCTTTAGCTCCGCTAGAATATTTTAGTGGTCCATGGCCCTGGCCGGTGCGCCCCCTGAGCGGGGTCAGGAGCAGGATCCAGCTGGGGCACGCATTGGCCAGGGCTTCAGAATATGTCCCCGGCTTGAATCGTAGGCTCAGGGAAGTGGGCGGGTTCTGGCATCATGACGTCACTATGGGGGAAGATTTTTCCCCTTTAATTGACACCCAGCTCCCCTCACATGCACAGTCCGGAACCAGTAAATTTAGTGGTCCTTGGGCCTGAAAAAGTTGGTGACCACTGCTCTAGCTACTAGTCTCGCTTTGTATTGCTCAGCTGTACCATCAGTGTTATATTTGACTTTAAAAGTCTACTTATAGCTGATAGCTTTTTTTCCTGGAGGTAGTTCTGTAAGTTTCCAGGTTTGGTTGTCATGTAGAGATTTAATTTTCTCTTTAGCAGCTTTTTTCCGTGTATTTGCTTCCCATTATAGAACTTTAAATATGTCACTCCAACATGTAGGTTCACATATGCAGCCTGCATTGGTTTGGATGAAAGTTAAGTGGGTAGCTTACTCCGATTCACTCTTGATAAATCCCCTTGCTATCAGTGGGAACCAGATGCCCTCTAGGACCTGCCGCTCAGATTCAAAGACTGTTGTAAACCTTCTACCAATAGGACTAAAAGCTAAATCAGGCAATTTTGTTTACATCTGATCTGCTGAAGTGAAGCTGTTTGTTTTCTGAATATTTACAGTGCTCCATGTAGTTGCAGGACACTGTAGAAATTCAGAAACACAAAGCTGCTACTCTGAGTGATCTGTGTACAAATAACAACTTGAAATTGTAAGCTTTAATGCATATATTATACTGTTTACATATATATATACTGTTTACACCCGAGAAAACAAAAATGAACAAATAGTTTATTACTTTTATGTCTACCAACTTTGCTAAATTATGAGGCATAATAAAGTAGGGTACAAATGCCATATTAAAAACATATCTTGAGTTTCCTAAAATGTATTTTCCCATTCAGTTGCCCACAGCACCCAGTCAATACTTGTTATTTTATTAAACAGGAACCATGTGAACGTTTTGAGAATAAACAATAATTGAATAAATGTTTCTCCCGTCAAAGTTTGGATTAAAAATCAATCTTGTTACTCTCTGTAGCATAAAGCAAGAGCTCTGACCAGAATAGAACATTAATGTTCACGTAATGTTGCTTGCAGCAAGTCAGCCATGCTTGGTTTGTCTCTGTTACTTCTTTTTTTTGCAAAATTATTTTTTTCGTAATTGGAAATAACCTTTTTTTCTTTTAGAAACAAAGCCATACTATGTAAAACAAATATCAATTGGTGAAATATTAATAATTGTGAACTCTAATTGGAGATTTATGAATATCCATTTAAAATGTTTCTAGAAATATATACAACTAGAGGGTGGTTGCACTTTATAAAATAGTTTATTCCTGAATATTTATTTTCCTGACTGACAGGTGTATAGTATATAGTACACAAAGTTTTTGTTATAAAGGAATATTCTACCTGATGTGTGAAATTTTGATGTAGTTATATTAGTCTCAGCTATGTTGTTTTACTACCAACTCCTTATTGACCCTGTATGGTTGTTATCCACCAGACCCTCCTTGTTCTTACCCTTAATAGCTTGTAATACTTTTGTTCAAAAAATAATACAAATATTGAAATACATTGAAAACCTGCCTTAGTGTCTTATATCCTGATATTGCTAAACAGAGGACGTGTGCTATAAATGCAGATGCCCTTTGTAGTCACAACCACTCTGATCTGTAGTAATTAACTGTTACAGAATAACAACTGCAGTTTAAAAATGTTAAATTGCACTGAAAAAAACATACAGAACAGACACAGTCTTTGTTAAATTTTGAACTTTTTTTTGCTATTTGGCATAGTAACAGTGATGGACCCTTATCTACTGCAACTAGATTTACATTTGATTGAGTCAGGCTAGTATGAGATTTTAATTCCCATTTAGTTAGGCAACACAGGATTTTGGGTGATATTAAATACTAATTATTATTTACTACTTTAGATCATGATCTAAGTGTTTTTAATGACCTACTAAGTGTTTTTAGGGATAATTTTTAAAAGAACTTATGTACTATACAATTTATAGAACTATAAAATGCCCATTCAAGAAGATTTATTAATAAGCCATACAAAATATTTAAAAATGACAGATACAAATACTCATTGTTACTGCTTACTCATGAATTAGTTGGTGCTTTGCCTCGCCATCCTTCCATATTTGGCACCAAATTAGAAGTAATTTGTCCTACTATATAGTCATACACCTACAAAAATATATTAGAAACCTTCAATTTTATACTAGGGATTTTACAGATGAATGGCTTGTTGTTTGTCATCTGGGTTTATTGAAGAATTTATTTGCCAGATTTTACAGGTGTACAGCTCTACAGACAACAGATACCATTGCTTCAACATATATTCCCACAGGCACAGGACAGCAATGCAATGCTGGAGTTTTTGATAAAACACATATTGGAAAACAATATTAGCACTTGTAGTCCTGCAGACTGGAAAACAATGCTGGTTAAAATATTTTAGAAGAGAAAAACCTTGTATTCATAATTTTAATGCTTTGCATGTAGTTTTATTGTATAACTAAAGGTGACATTCCACATTTATTTCAAATGTTGTAGTAAAAGGACAAATTAGAGTTAATAAACTATACATGATGACATATTTAAAGTCAATTAATGTTAAATTGTTTATTCAGAAAAGACATTGACCTTTTACCAGAAGAAGTAGCTAATCCAAATTAAGGGTAGGTATGCTTGTCAAACCTTAATAAAGGCAGTTTGGACTCATATTGGTCTTTTTAAAACTTAATCCAAGAGTGTTTCAAACATTGAGAAGTGCACATTTTTTTGCTGTGTGTGAACTGATATGGGTGAACAGATGTAAAAGGAAAAAAACGAACACTAGCAATGGGCAAATATACTGTAATGCACTTGACATGTAATAATTAGACATGGGAAAAATACTTGGAAGTACAACCACCAGCCAAATACTTAGAATTATAACCACTAGCCATGTACTGAGAAGTATAACCACTAGTGTTGGTCGAATAGCTCACTACTCGATTCAGCAGCTATTCGCTCGAATATAGCAAAAAAATTCAGGTGGTCGAATGTCAAAGTCGAACACCATTAAAGTCAATGGGAGGAAAAATTTGGGTTTTTTTCAGCACTGTGTAGATACATTGTGAAAGGATACATAAAAAGATACATTATAAAAAGATACATACCACTATTACATACCCCTGTACTTCACATGAAGATTAAAGAGCACCTGTCACATCAATATTAGGCTAAAGCTAGGTACACACTTCCAATAATTATTGTTAGAAAATGAACCATTAGGGAGTGATCAGGGGAGCAGAGCTGTCAGCATAGTAAAGCTCCGCTGATTGCTCTGCTCCCTGATTGGCTGAGGAAAGGGAAACCCTGATGATGCTTCAGCTGTCATCAGGATTTCCTATTTATTAGCCAATCAGAGAGCAGTAGAGGTAATGAATGGAGATAGTATCTCCATTCAACCTCTATTGCCCTCGTATTGCCTGCGGTTACAGCTAATTGAAGGCACCTGCTTTCAATTAGCTGTGACCGCAAAGTTCCCACGTTCCAGGAATCCCACAATGACATTATGATTCATAATGTCATTGTGGGATAACCTGTAAAAAATAAAAAAAGAACAAGTTAAAATAAAAACACATACAAATAAATTAATTTAAGAAAAAGTTTTATTTTTTTTAAAACTTTTTTCCCGAATTTTTGCTGTCGAATCCCGAATTTTTGCTGTGTTTTTCGGGTCGGGTCTATCCGAATTTGAACAGCCATATTCGGGTTGAATATAGGGACAACCCGAATTCGAACATCAACACTAATACCACCAGCCAAGTACTGAGAATCAAGTATGATTCACCCTCCAATCCTGCTGTCGACACCATATAGCAAAAACACAGCAGACCTTCACTAATAGATTTATCCCTCTCTCTCATATGACTAACATTTGCTATACACTTTACATAAGGACACAGTGCCATCTAGTAGTGTGACCTGAATATAAACGAATATTTCTTGCTAATAGCATTTTCAGGCCAAAAAAAAAAATATTTTATACTCATTCATATGATAGTACCTTTGTATCATCATGTATATTTTAATACATATGGTAAAAGCACTTCATTAGAGATTGGTCAATTTTTGCCACACCCATTAAGGCAATACACACATAAATAAATATGCCCTAATTATGTATACATATAACAAATATTTTTCTTTGTTTTAATAGCTACAGGGTTTTTACAGTATGTGACCCAAAGTAAAGTCATGAAAAAGCTCAGGCTTTACCAAATGAAAGATACATGACAAACCACACTGCCTTATGGAGTCATCTCTGTATTTCTAGATCTGAACTATTCAAGCTGGGACATATATTTAACATAAAAATGTTGAAAAAAAAAATAAAAAGGCTTTTTATACTGAGAAGCAGATGACTGGTGTTGGAGAATTCTTATACTATATTGAAGATTGTCATACCCATGGTGCATTGCTGAGCTAGTCACAAATCAACCCAATTGGTTGCATTGCTGTACCCATTTGAACACCCTATACTTTTCTATTGTGGATAAAAAGTAAAGTCCTAACAATGCAAAATTTTTAGACACAAAATGTTGAGCTATATTCCTCAATATGCCTATTGCTTCAATTATTTAATTAGCTCTCGGTTACATTGAAAGAACCTTGGTAATTTGTATGGTCGAACATTAAAAAAATGATGATTTTAATCTCTATGAGTTAAAATGCAAAGACTTATTATTTAAAATAACAGTTTACATTGAAACAAGTTGAAAAGGCCATCAAAGAAAATTGATCACTATATCTAAAAAAACAGCAAATAGGTTTCATTGTAACAAAAGGTGAGATTGTATTTTCGCAGTGCTGGACTTTCTCTATTACCCTGAAAGAAACACTAAATTATTATTCAGTCGCTGAACATTTTATATCAAAGTATAATCAAAGATTCATGAATGTGTAATGCAATCTTTCTTCTTATTGATCGATGGCATTCGTCTCGACCAGCTCAACTAGAAGTCTATGCAACATGAATTATGTCTGTCAGATATTATTTCCTTCGTTATGCTTGAATCAATGGTTACAGAGAACACTGTGCTTTTATATTGGAATTGAATGAATGATTTAAATAAAAGAATAAGAAAGGTTATGGAGAGCGGTAGGTCTGTCAGTCTGTCAGCATTCACAACAAACTCCAAAGGTCATATTCACAGAAGGACCAATAGTAGGCTTGAAAATGGGATTCCGAAATGTTGATATTTGAAGATTATTATTTATTTACCTGCAAATGAAAATACTAGTTTATGTCAACAGGCAGAATTGTTTATGCAGTCACATTGTATAGTGCATGAACTTCTTCTATAGGATTTCATCTTGGGGATCCTGGTAGTAAGGAAATCAGGAGTGGGGAATATTTTACAGAAGAAAAAAAGGTTCTGCTATGCATGAAGTTGTATCCAGCCAACAGAATTTGTAAAGTCACTCATGAACAGGCAGTGGTTTTAACAGGCTGAGGTGGATGGATAATTGTTTCCTTGCATGGACCATGGTTCATGTGCATTTACGTATCCAGCCCCCAGCAAACAATTGACAATTTTTCATTATGGGCAACACAAGTCAGTTCAAGTCTTTATAAGAGGTCTGAATACATATTCACTTTATACCGTTTATGAGAAATTCATAAATATGTCATGTAGAGGATTCATTTTAAAACAAATCAAAAAAGTATTATGTAAACCCACTCAATAATTCTAATTTACTTTTTACATGCTAATTCAATGAAAGTGGTTTTATTAGGTGGCTGTTTCAACACACATTACTCGATATTGGACCTGATTTATTAAAGGTCTCCAAGGCTGGAGAAAATACACTTTCATCAGTGAAGCTGCGCAATCCAGCAAACCTGAAACAGATCTGGTCCAGGATTGAGAACATTTGCTAACAAATAGCAAATTACTTTTAAGAAGTCCATTCCAGGTTTTCTGGATAACCCAGCTTCACTAATGAAAGTGTAACCTCTGCAGCCTTGGGGAGCTTTAATAAATTGGGCCCATAGTGTTGGTCGAATTTGTAGAATACTCCACTAGTATTAATATTCTACTGCTCATAGAATATTTTACCAGATTTACCAGCAGTGGAATTATGCTAGGCAAAAACTACTGGAATTCTATTTTGATATCCTCAGCACTGAAAAGTAAATTTCTGTACACAAGAAAACTTGCCCCAAAAACCTAACCCTGGTGCTAGGGTTAAATCTCCCTACAGGGTAAAGTGGGCTGACAGCCTGGTTTCGGCCATTGGCTGGATTCGCTGAGCTGTACGTTGAGCCAGTATTCTGCCACCTGTATTTTTGCTGTCATACACTTTTGCTGTCATTGACAGAATGCAGATGATAACATGCACAACGTACCTAGCCTTGTCCTATGTGATGTTCAGCTTAGTTCACTTTGGACTGAATGGCTGATTTTCAGGTCAAATTTGACACAGGCCAACAAGTCTACTACTGTCAACGTACTATCAGACAAAAATGCCATGCAAGCATTGCTGAAGTGCACATGTGCTCATCAAGTAGCTACAACATGGCCTGCAGAAAGAAAGTGATGTACACAAAGGATGGAAAAAAATGCTGCAGTGCACACAAGTAATTTTTTTTATGTCAATTGTTTTTATGATACACAGTGTTTTAGCAAATTAAATTCAGTTATGGTTCATCTTTAAGATCAAACATTCATCACATGTTCAGTTTTTTTTATAATTTATCATGTACAGGTATTTGGAGATATTTATTTATAATTGAAATTACTTTGTGATAGTCTAGATGTTGTTACAGCCACAGTTTAATTCTGGATTTGGCAAGATGTTTTCTAGTTGTATGGCACTAGATATTAGGAATGTGCTGTAGAGGAACACAACAGGCTCCTCTAGGTTAATGTTTCTCAACCAGTGTTTCTCCAGTGGATGCCAGGGATTCCTTAAATAATGAGCAATTTTTGACTCAGGTCAGCCAAAGTAAACTATCTGTAAGGGTGGTATTCTTCCTGTTGGCCAGCAATGTAATAGGCATTCTTCCAACTGCCCACCACAGTTATATACCGTAAGCTGTGGCTACAGTAATATAGAAGGGGTCCCCCATGTTAAAAAGGTCAGACTATATCTGTTCAGAAACTTTTATTTTAAATATGTAAAATGATTCATATACCCATGTAGTTAGCAGACAGGTTCCTTTCTGAAGAAGGGACAGACAATATTGTTTCTTTAATATAATAAACTTACCTGCTTGTTAACATTTTTTTAAGTGAACTCCCTTCTCTTCAGGCTGTTGCCCACATCTTCAGCCAGTCCTCCTCCGGGTTCAGAATCTTTGGCTATCTTGAGTTGCCAGGTTAGATTGGCAACTCCAGTGCATGCACATGGGAATTCATCATAAGGGCCAATAGTCTACTTGGAATGTGATTGTGTTTAAACTTTAGGACTGTGCCATGAGTCTTTTTCCAATAAGGATGCTTAAAACCTGAAACACTTGTCTGCCAATCTGGCAAGGTAGAGAATGATAATTAAAAACAACTTATTGTTATCTCATAAAGGTAAACTATCAGACAATATTTTCTTCAATATCCACATCTAAAGGTCAGTTTACTCATAAATGATGTTTTAGGTAAACATAAAGGGCTTAATAATCTACTTTTGATTTATATTGATCATTTTTTAAAGAGATCCACTTTCATGATACCAGTTCAATCTATTTTTCAACGGAGATGATTAACATCTGATTGCTGTACCATAATTAACTTATACTCAAGCTTAGAAGCTCCATTTTTTTCAATGTAGTAACTGATCCCCACTTTTTATAGCCATACTTGCAACTTTTAAATGTGAAGATTAGAGGTCATACCTACATTGTAGCTGCAATCAGCACATTTTATAGATTGCAAAGGTAGAAGTGGTGATCAGGGTGTTTGAAATAAATTTCATTGATCTCCATCGGGGCATATAGTGTTCTCTGCTTTTAAAGTGGCAAACAAAGTAGCAATTAGGCTGATGTCTTCATTGTAAATATGGTACCCTCAATCTTTTGACAATGAAAGTTGCAGTGTTCAGTGCTGCTCAGCATTTCTTTGTTTAAATGAGTTTATTTTAGGGCTGGTAGTTGCTAACAAGAAAACTAGCTCAGCGGTTGCCAACCTTTCGGACCTCACTAGCCACTACATTTATAATTTTTAATCCTGCAGACCGTTAATATGAATTTTTAAAAAAAGATAAATACATTTGTAAAATAATGATCTTCCTAATGGTGCCTGACAAAGACTGTGGCAGCTCTGATTCATTGATCAGCTCACAGTTATGTGAAGTATTACCACTGTTACTATTATCATTAGTTACATTATCTATTATATTACATTATCATTATTTGAAATGATAGCATCCCAAGTCTTATAGAAGCTATCTAAAGTGTTATTCAACATACAACATACAAATTAATTTTTCATTGCTCAATTTAGTTTAATTTGTTTTTAACAAAGTCAAGGCTAGTATTTGAGGTTTTCCAATTTGGCAACCAGGATTGAGGAAGATAGAGCGACTCACATCAGGGACATCTTGAGGAGGCTTTGTAGTCAAGCCTTTCCAATTTGGTCAGGACCATGATACATTGTATCATAAGCAGAGTATTATAGGTGGGTAAAGGTGGGTTAGTTGTATCCTTGTGTAAGGGGTAAGCTTTTGCTAATGTTGCTGAGTTGCTTTTAGGCAATTGAACCACAGTGTCTGACAACGCAAAAATGTATTGCTAATGATTACCAATAAATATCCGATTCATTAGGAGATTTGAGAATGAAGCAAATGAGGTCAACAATTTTAGCAAGTTTTGGATAAAAGTTAACATAGATAAACAGTATAGTAGGACATTAGCGACGGAGCGGCACCCTGTCCCGCGCTCTCCCCCTTCCCTTTCATTAGGATCAGTTGTCGTCCATCGTCCGTGGATCTGCCAGGACGGTCGTTCGGACGATGGACGACACCGACTGTACACACGGCAGATTTTCGCCCGATATCTGGCCGATGCCGATTATCGGGCGATAAAAATCTGACGTGTGTACGCAGCTTTAGTTTCATGGTAAGGTTCAAGTCCGAAGGTCAAGGGTTCAATTACTAGATAGAGTTAGCATCTGTGTCTTTTCATCCTGTAAATTGAAAAAAAAATACATATATATATATTGTGACAGAGTTAGTTAGTTAGTACAAGCAGTTAATACAAAAGAGTTGGCATCTGTGTCTTTTCATCCCGGTAAATTGAAAAAATGTGCATATATATATATATATATATATATATAGTTAGTACAAGCAATAAAAATAGTTCCTACCATAAAAGGGCTAGGTAATTGTACTTGCCCTCCTAGCCAGAAGTTCCGAGTCCTCTCTTGGGTTGTCTTTTAACGGCCACCTTCTGTGTTGTGACGGCAGATAATATAAATTCTAGCAGATTATGTGCAGGCTACAATGAAACCAGGTTGAGAGATGTACAACAGAAAACAGTCTGCAAAAGTTTATTATAAAACAGTTAATATTTGTTCGCTATCATATTGTGAGGGCACTTCGAGCCTAATATAACCTACATCACTCAGCTTTAATAGAATCTCAACCCTGCAGTGATTAACTATAAACACAGCCTCCTAAGATCTAACATTTGAACAATTATGCAAGGTTTGTTTTTCAAGATTAAAGATTTAGCTTTGCAAAGCACAGTTGGATTTCACTGTATTATATATTGCAAGAGCAAAATTGCTTTGTAAAATCATTGTTACACAAATGAAATATATTATGATTTAAAATGTTGTAAATGAAACCATATATTTGCAAAGCATCAGTGGTTACACTTTATTAGAACTAATAAATCACAGTTTAATTATAGATACAGTAAGGAAATGGACTCATCTTTTTTGTATCCCCTTAGACTGATAAGCCTACCTATGGACAGCTGGCTATAACAGCTCATTATCAACCAATTAATATGCAGGTTTAAACGTGACAACTTATTCACCTGACCATAAAAGACATATTTTATTAAAGTATTAATAGAATGGAATATCTGACTTCGACTGCACTAAATGAGGTCAGTGAGGCAAAAAACCAGAAAACCAGAAAACTTCCACTTAATACCTTACTAACTAAAATAACCTTGGCTATTATTGTAATTAGGCAATGTGTTCCCATGATCGGTGTTTAAAAATTATTGCTTTACATGTGCTCAGAAAGGTGTTGTTTAAAAGATATTTAAAATGTATCTAAATCAAGGCAAACTTGTAAAAAATCAAAGTAAGCAATTCATGTATAAATTGCAGGAAACTAGATATTGGATGTATCTTTTTTTTCATGGTTTTAATTCAAATCACATGATCTAGCTCAGGGGCGGTCCCAAGGGCTCTCATCTCTTGGTCTCATTGATAGATATGTTTAGTATTTGTCTAACAGACAGCAGTAATTAAGGTAAGATTTGGTTTACAAATAAAAAGTTGTAAGGACCTGGGATGCTAGTCCCCCAATCGAATGCTACACTCTTTGCCTATACCAAGCCCCTGCTCAGCCTCAGGAGCCTAGTTGCACTGTTTCAGCACACGGTTGTCCCCAGGACTTTTGTGTCCAGGGGATGGTGTCGGTGTTTGGCAAAGTACCAGAATTCTTGCTAAAACAAGTCCAGAATACAGATCCAGAGGTCATTTATGGGTAATCAGTCCGCCAGATGAGGTATTCAAGGACAGATACAAAAGCAGGGTCGGGGTCACAGGCAAAAAGGTCAGTCCAGGCTGCATACACTCGCAGGGTCAGAAACAGGCAAAGTCAGCTACAGTTAACAATAAGTACACCTGCAACAGGTCAGCCCAACTTAATACCACAACAGGCACTGGTGCCTGTAAGCAGAAATAAAAAGCTATATAAAGCCCTAGCAGCCAATGGCAGCGCATAATTGAGCCAAGAACTAATCTATTCCTAAAATCCCAGGCTCAGAGTGTGCCGGGGATGCTGAGAAAGTACCGTACATCTCAAGCTGCATGGCTAAAGGGAAACAGGAGATGCTCCTATTTTTTTGTTCTTTTTGCTGCTGCAAGTGACATTGCTGAACATTAACATTATGCTGCTGAACTGATGTGTCTTGACAACAAGAATCTTTTGTCTACTGTAAGGATTTTTCCTTTGGTCTGTTCATCACTGCACTAGTGACCTGCATATATTTATAGTGACGCTATTCCACTTTTTATTAGACGTTCCCCAGGATTTATTTTTTCAGCATTAGCTTTTCGAGTCCTTTTCATTATCTCATGAGAATATTTACATGTTCTGCATACTATTCCCTCACTTCTTCCCTATTATCACAATGATGTTAACAACAATGTTTATCTATTGACCCGCATCTAGATTAGTTACTTTTTCAGGGTCACTTTAAGTCATTCTGTTTATTTAACCAGATATGTGTCCACAGTCTTTCAATATTTACCAATAGTCATATATTATACAAAGAGGGCCTAGTTTTATCCCTAAAGCCATTTTTGAGGAATGATTAATTTTAGAGATGATTTTAAATTTGGTCTACTTTGCTATAATGTTTTATTTTTTAGTTAATTTATTTGGTGAAGTTTTACTGTTAATTAATTTTGGAATGATTGCATTCAATAGTTTTCTATCATATATTTTAAATACATATTATGTAATATAGATAATGAATGCAGAGATTTACTTTTACTTGATCAAAACAGAAATACGGAGATACCCATCAGTTACACAGACATGAATGATGATAACCTGATACTTCCAGTTTATTAAAAGATTTTTATTAAAGTTTTCAAAATATATTGTACATTACCTGTTTCACATAACGTCTGGGGATGGGGAATACAAAGAAAGTAAGGAGTCAACAATGTTACAAAAACATACCCTATCTGTATGTACATAAATAAAATATTACAAACATCTGTCTGGCTATGTACATCAAAGGGGCATTAAATCAAATATTTTTTACAGGTACATCCAGAAATATGCAATCTAGAATACAGAAATTATAACACAGGGAATCGTAACATAACAATTGTGTAACAAAAAACATCACCATTTGATGGAGCTCTGTTGGGTTTGGAGACTTGCATGTGTGTTTACTGATTCTGGAGACAAGGGACTTCCATCTGGTGCAGGGGAAGACTGCTGCTGCTGTCCTGGATACTGTGGTCAGCTGCTGGAGACTGCAGCCTGGTGTGGATGTGAGCCAGGGACCATTTAAAAAAAAAAAGGCTCTCCTCAATTAAGTGAGCTAAATTATTACCAATCAATTAGAAAAGGCGTCTAAAGGTAAGGAAAGTGGTTCATCTTTTAAAGGTACCACACAAAGTGCAGGGTGGGGTGGGAATTAGGGAAGGGGATCAGGCATAAAGGAGGTTCCACTCGAGGGACTTACTGTTTGTTAAAGTTGATCCAAGAGTCCCAGGTCTTATAAAACTTGTTCAAATTGTTCTGTCTTTTGTCATGATCCAATTTAATTTGTGTTTTGTAAATTCAAGGGGAATAGACAAAGCTTTCTAACAGCAGGCAATCGTAATGCGAGCTGCTAATAAAATGTATTTAACCAATGTACTGTACGGTCTGGGTGTTCAGTCTTCTAATTTAGAGATCAGAGCACTATCTACCCAATTTGGGATATTGATTTGTGTGATTGAATAAATCTCACTTCCAGCTTAACCCAATATTTTTATTATTGTTCATTTGAGAGATTTTGCACACTGTTTATTAACCCCACTGGACGTAAGATAAATTCTCCTTAATAGATACAGTAGTTAAGCCTGACAAATGAACCTTCCTACTGTGTCTGAGACAAATGTTGTAACTGAAACTTTGATGTTATTTGCAATGCAACCACAAAAAACATGTGCCTGTTGTCTCATGTAAATGCTGAAATGTGATTTTGGTTGTATTATTATCATGAACATGATCTTATGTACTAATAGCTAAAAGATCATATTCCTTCTTGAGCTTACAGTACAGATGTATACATATATATATATATATATATATATATATATATATAAAGGAAGACAAGCTGGTTGGGACATAAGTGTCATCGTTTGAGAGCAGTAAGGTGAAAAGATAGATGGAAAGGGGAGCACATGGTATATCCATTACTGCATTTACCAGCTGTGCAGAAAAGAATACTCTTAATTGGATGATGCTTTTAGTTGTAACTTACTTTCCATTTATTTTCAGTCTTTTACTGTTGGAACAGTTATTCTTCACAGGACATTTTAAAATATTAAGATGTAGAAAATGTTTTTTATTTTCTTTAACTTTATTGCCTCCTTCCCTTCATCTTCACAAATGTTGTACTGACATGCCAAAACCTAGTGTGCATCAAAATCAGCATAGGAAAGAGTCTACGTCTCATAGAATATTCCTTTAATCTATTAGGATGTAGCCCACACATAACTACTCCTTCATAAAAGTGAAAAAAAAATCATTACATGGTGGTCGATATTTTATTTTTTGATCCATGACATAAGGAACTACTTAACATTAGATATTAAATATTTTATAGAGTTGTGTATTTTTATATCTAGCTGGTTTAGTAACTATCAAATATTCTTCTTGCTTATGTCTCTATTCCTGTTTTAAATAACTAGGAAATCAAAGAGGTCTCTATATAAAGTAGTGACACTGATATTCAATAAACATTCTCTGGTAAAGAATCAATTACTGCCATTGAAAACACATATGCCTAGAAGATTCTCCATCAAGGAAAGTTTAGTGAATGCCAGAATAACTGTTTTATAAATAGAAACCAAGGAGAATATTATTACTACACAGTATTTATATAGCGCAAACAAAGTAAGCAGCGCTGTACATATCCATAGTCATGTCAGTAGCTGTCCCCCAAAGTGGCTTACAATCTAATGTGCCCACCATAGTCATATGTCTTTAATACAGTCTAAAGCAGGCAGAGGCAAACTATGGCCCACGGGCTGTATACGGCCTATTGGGGATGTTTCTCTGGCCCTTTGGGTATTCTGCGTCTCTGGCCAGTGCCACTCCAAACAGAGAAGGATCTCGCCGGGGGGGGGGGGGGGGGGGGGTTTTGGCCGGGGGGGGGGGGGGGGTGGGGGGGGGGGGGGGGCGGATTTGAGCCTGCGATGGGAGAGTGGGTGGGCTGTGTGACTTCACATAACCCGCCCACTCTCCCATCACAGGCTCAGATCTGCAATGGGAGAGTGGGTGGGGTTTTGCCATCATGACATCATGTTCAGGGGCGCCATGATGACATAACCCCGCCCACTATACCATCTACCCGGCCCCTCTGGCAAATTTTTTTTTAGATTGTAGCCCCTGACTAAAAAAGTTTTCCCACCCCTGGTCCAAGGTCAATTCTTGGGGGAAGCCAATCAACCTAACTGCATGTTTTTGTAATGAGGGATGACCTGGAGAACCCGGAGGAAACCCACACAAACATGGGGAGAACTTGCAAACTCCATGCAGATTGTGTCCTTGCCGAGATTCAAACCTGGGACCTAGAGCTGCAATGGCCATATTGCTAACCTATGAGCACTCGTGCTGCCTATTGCACATTAGTGGACTGTAGGAGCTTTACATTTACCAGAACACTAAGGAAATTGTAGAAAGTTTTGAAAAACACAAAGTTTTTTTTTGACAGGCTTAATGTAGTTAAAATGATTTGCTTTTTTACAATAGTGATTATAATATCTATATGAAATTGTGGCTATAAAACTACTTACAGACCAAAAGGGGAAAGGAAAAGAGCTTGACAACTGTTTATTAAAAAAAGACATTACTTAAACTAAAAAAATTTGCCTGATTTTTTAAGCTCTCCAAGGCTGGGGAAAATACATGCTCATCAGTCAATCTGGCTGATCCAGAAAACTTGAAATGGATCTGGTTCAGGTTTGAAAACATATGCTAAAACAAATAGTAAATAACTAATAAAATCCATTCCAGGTTTTCTGGATGATCCAGGTTCCCTGATGAACATGTATCTTCTCCAGCCTTGGAGAGTTTTAATAAATCAGACTCAATGCCCCTAATTCATCAAGAAGAATCGGATTATCGGTCGCGCATATTCGCGATCCGAAATCGTACGTGATCGCGCTCGTCAGCAACTGAAAAAGATCGCGGCCGGCAGCTTTACACTGGCGAGCTTGTATTAAAAGTCACTGTTCCCCTAAAAAATCATTCTTTCTAATGGCACGCGGTAATCCGCGATCGATGGCCGCGCGTACTTTCACGCTTCCAGCGAGCGCGGATTTTATTGATGAATCAGGGGCAATGTGAGAAATAGGTTTATTGCACAGGATTTGTTGAGCAAAATAAAACATTTTCCCCTTACTACCTTTCATTTTGTAACTAACTGAACACAGTAGCAATTGGCATCCTAGAATATTTTGTTGTGTAAAAAGCATTGACTTCTTTTTTTTTAACTTGCTTTCGCTTTCTCTTTTCTTTCTATTTCTCTGCTTTCAATACTTCCAACCACTTCCTCCATGTTGACTATTATTACATTACAAAAACTCCGTTTGGCAACCCCAGTTACACATTGGGTCTGACTTATTAAAGTTTTCCAAGAAGGGAGAACATAGACTATCATGGAAGAACTTGGGTAATCCAGCAAAATTGGAATGAATCTAGGCCAAGATTAAAAACATTGCCAACTAATAGTAAATTATTTTTAGTAAATCCATTCCAGGGTAAATACATTAGTTCAGCAATAAAAGAGCTTTAATAAATCAGGCCTATTATGTCTACTTGAAAGCAATGTTTTTTTTGTACCTATATTAGAAAGGCTTTTCTCATTGATTGGTTTTCAAGGCATAGTTTGTATATGTCTCTTTCATTTTTCATTGCTGAACTTAGTACATATAATTGGTAAATGTTCTATCCACCTACACAGTTTGCTTTACTCTGTATGACCTGTTTAGATGTTGACAACTGGATTGTGTTAATCAAAAATAAATAAAAAAAAGCATTGACTCAATTTCTCCTAAGCGTTCTATTATTTGATAGAGACAGGTCTTATAGAGGCCACAAAGTTTTTTCCAAACATTTAAAACTTTTTTTTATCATTTAACAGTTTATTATAAATAAATATACATATGAATAAAAACATTTAAAAACACATCACATTAATCTCTCTACACTGTATTGTCCTACTTCGACACGTTGCGTGGAAACAATCCACTTGTTCAGGAGGAGCTGAAAATCATATACATGATTATGTACATTATACATACATTATACATTCATACCCAAGAACCAAGAACAAAAAAAAAAAAACAATGAATCAAAAAACATTTAAATATAATTAAATTAGCTTACATTTCAAAACATGATAATCAACTTCATAAAAATGTGGTCTCCTCAGGAACTTGGCAGCAGTGTTCAAAAAAAGTGTGGTAGCCGAGCAAGATCCTCGATCTGGCAGACAAAGAAATAAATCAAAGCGATAGGCACAAATATCAACTATTCTAGAAACTATGGAGCAAGAAATTACACAAATTTCAATATTATCTAAAATTATAAAAACTTTACCTAATTCCAGCACATAAGCTACTCATTCCTACCTGTACCAAGAATAGTAATATAATAATAATAAATAACTCCAATCCATTTGTATTTGAACTATGTATAAATCTTCAAACACACAACGAGCAGTGAATCTGTCAACACCCAAAAATTGATGAGGAATCTTCCAGGTCCATGTGTTTTGAATAATAGTGATTGAGTCTACTCATTTGGTGAATGTTAGATTAACTGGTTTATAGAGACCCCAAAAACATGGGGGTTTTCCAACCCTAATGACTCTTGTGGAACAGCCAAGTACCAGAAAAATCTAGCAACTTAGTCCTTGGTGCTGTTGATTATAGACTAATAGGCAAAAATTGTTTTAACATGTACATTACCTCTATGTTCCCCCACTGTCCAACCATGCAGAGGGTATAGAACAAAAGATTCACTGCAGATTCACTATTGTTGTGTTAAGTTTCCCTAATCAACAGAAATGAATGTATGCTAAAATTGGAGCAAGCAAGCTGGAGACCATGTGCTCAGAAGATATGGGTAATGATGTAATGATCAAAACAACTTTTTTTTATGACTAGTGCAAAATACTATAAGCATTAGTAAAAATATTTTTGTAAAGAGTAAGTAAGTAAGAAAGAGTTAACTCCCTTTATGGAATCCATTTTGGTAAATTATTCAATTTATATATAAATAAATATGTGAATATATATATATATATATATATATATTTACTGTTAAACTTCACCAAAAATACAAAAATTCTAAACAAATAAATAGCTCATTACCAGATTAAAGAAAGCAGTAAAAGCTTTTTTTTTCTTTTTCTTTTAACTACCTTTAATCTAGATCTCTCCAAGTAATTCTACGTGTCATCTGTCTTCCAGGAATAATTACAGCCAGTCACTGGGCCTGATTTATTAAAGCTCTCCAAGAATGCAAAAGTTACTTTTCATAAATGAACAACAACGTTGTTAAAGGAGTTACTTAGTATCATTGCATTATAAAGGGCAGTTACACAAATAATCTCTTATTTAATATTCACCCCATTTAAAAAAGTGGTGATTGGCTAAAAACATCACTTTACAGCAGGATCATTACATTTTTGCAGTTTTGTTTTAGTATTTACTACTTTGAAAGTTAGGAACTCCTTAGGCTTCAATGGAGATTAGTTGTTTTAATCACTCTGATCTCTAAATTTTCACTTTTATTTGTAGTATGGGGGAGAGGCTGTTATTGGCTTCTACATTTGTGGTCATTGGCTACAGTTTCAATCTATGGGAGCTGGAAATTGTGGGGATTTTTTGTATCCAATTGTCAAATAGGTCTATATGGCTTCTTTCAGGCCTGATACTGGCTTGGGGTTTTTATTGCTGATGGCAATACTGTGGGTTAATATTCCTGGCACTGACACCAATACTGAGAGTTAATATTACTGCCACTGATACCAACAGCAGGACACCTACAATCTCTTTAATGTTCTCCATGCACTATTTGTCTCAACCAGAGCAAACTTGTGGTACAGGAGCATACTACCAACCATAAACCACAAAGAAACACTCCCTCTTTTAACATATCCAGATTTTTTATATCTCTGCATATTTTATGGCATGTTACACAGCCCTGGCCAAAGTGTTTCTTGTCACAACAATTACTGGCTTCTAAGTATTCCTCAATCAATTTAAAAAAGGTTCTACATTAAGACAAATTGTTAGCTTTCTGTCTGCCTGTCTGTAATTGAACTGGTTTATGTTACAGGTAGTCCTCAGGTTACATACGAGATAGGGACTGTAGGTTTGTTGAATTTGTATGTAAGTTGGAACAGATACATTATTTTAATAAATGCAATTAGGACAGATGTTTGTCTCAACATATTAGGCAGCATGGTGTCAGTTACTGTATAAAATCCTCACTGTGAGTTAATCACAAACAAACCAAAAATCATTATGGAGCCTAGACATTCATTAACTTCTGGAGCAAGCTGTGCTTTGATATGCAAAAAGAAACAACTACAGTTTGTCTTGGTCATTAAAGAGTTACAAGATGTTGAAAAAGAGCTCAGTCTCAGCTGTGTTTAGCAAAAGATTTCGTCTGCAATTCCTGTGAATTGCCCCCCCCTATCAACAACAACCCTCCATCTTGCACACGAACGAGCAGGGTAGCCCCCTTGGTCTCTAGGAGTCGTCCGTATGTCGGATGTCCTTAACTCGGGGACTACCTTTACTTTTTTACATTGTTTTGTTATATGGGAGTAGCCTATAACAGTTTTTGATACATGAAATCTGTCTGTGACAGTGTTTTATAACATGTGATAAGTCTTTGTAACATACTGTATAAGTAGTAATGCTGGACTGCTGGTATGATTAGTTATTCTGCTACTTAAAAACTGATTAAAAACCTTTATGATCTTACTCGTGTAGTTGATTGGTTCCACAATAGAGAAAGGAAAAGTTGGGTAGTCTTGGAAAGTGTTCTATCCCCAATCGACCTCCGTTCTATACTTTGGGTGAATAGGTATAAACTGCAAGTCCACCATCCACTACCCGGTATTACCCTTGATCTTTTAAGAGAATGGGATAATCTCGTTAAGACAGATCATGTGTCCTCTATAGTAGGGCCCATGACTCCTTTGTTTGACAATCCCTCATTTCCACCGGCTTTGAACGCTGAAAAATTTCTTTCTTGGTCTGCTCAGGATAATAGGCAGATATGTAGTATACTCCAGAATGGACGAATTCCGCCGTTCTCCTCGCTAGGCGCCAGGGTGCAGAGGCTCCCCTCAGCGTGGATACATTATAACCAACTGGTCTCTTTTATCTCAACCTTTTTAGCTATGTATCCCACGCAGCGTAACCTCACGGCTTTTGAAAATGTACTACGCTCACCAAACAGACCAATCCATGTGATATCACAGATATATGAGATCCTGATTAAGTTTCATACTAGCATCGCCCCCACCTTCACAAGATACTGGGAAAAGGAATTGGGAGAGGCTATTTCTCCGTTAGACTGGGAGAAAGCTTTTACCTTAACCCACAAAATGTCTCTTCCTTGTAAGGCTCAAGAGACCAACTATAAAATTATATCCAGATGGTATTTATGCCCTTCGGATATCCATCGCATGTTTCCCTCCCTATCTGATAGATGCTGGCGTTGCCATACCCACCAAGGTACAATGTTACATATATGGTGGGATTGCTCCAATATCCGTAAGCTGTGGTCTCAGATAGGGGATATATATAACAGAGTGACGGGGTCTGACTTGAGGATCACCCCTCAGATAGCCTTGTTATCTATCCTCCCAGGATCTATAAAGGCTAACAAGAGAGATGTATTGAGGCATTTTCTTGCGGCTGCTAGGTCAATTATTCCCAGAAAATGGAAACAGACTATAGTACCTTCTTTGAAAGATTGGTTTACGGAATTAGAAAAGATACAGCATCTGGAAAGGCTTGTGGCTGAGGACGACAACAAGTGGGATCAATACAAGTTGATATGGTCTGCTTGGGATTGGTTCAAGGAATCTACCCAATTTTCTATGGCAATGATCTAATTGAGAGTTATGGTGTAGTTCAAATTGTTTCGAGTAGGTGTGTAGTAATTTGATAGAGTAGATGTGCGCAAGGCCAGTCGGGCGCTCCCCCCTCCCCTTTTTCTTCTTCTCTCCCTTGTCTGACCCCTGCTCCTCCCCTGGGCTACCCCGTTGATTGTTCCCTTCCCTTTCCCCTTCCCGTTAAACTATTTTTGCACAAGTGCCTTTTTGATATATTCTCCGGTATACCCGGGGACGAGTCCGCTATTTGACTCATTAGATCCATATGTTTGGTTAATGTCTCTATTTCAGTTAAGGGCGGTTTTATGTTATGTCTATTTTCTTATGTGTTCCCCCTACCCCCTGTTATCCTGTACTAGTGGATGTATACTTATTCATCAGCAGTGTTATATAATTATAATTACAATTGTAAAATGTCACTGTTATTATACCTAATGGTTGTAAATGTTGGGCCGGAGGTTCCGCTGGCCCTTCTTTTTTCTTTGTTTATGTATGTGATATTCTCTTGTCCTGTTTTGTAATGACTTGTGTAAACTTCAATAAAAACTGATTGAAACAAAAAACCTTTATGCTAAGAAAACAAGCATTTTCCTCAGAATGACCCTACTTTTTTTAGAATATGCTGCAGCTGTTACAACATGCCTGTTTAACCTCATTGTAAGCCAATCCCAGCCTCTGCATGTGCTGCTTATGGTGGGTCTTCCTTCCCACTTCCTCTGGAGGGTCCCAGGTCTGCCCATCTACTTGTCTATCAAGGGGTGTCTATACTAGGGGTGTCTATCAGTTTGTTGTGTCTAGATCAGACGTATGAGAATTACGGTGGTGGTGATGCTTTTAGACAAGATACTAGGGGCTGGACAAGTCATCAAGTACAATGCAAACTTAAAGCTTATGCTACTAGTCAAGTTTAAATACCTAGTAATGAGCCTGATATATTAAAGCTCTCCAAGAGTGGAGAAGATACACTTCCATCAGTGAACCTTAATGAATTAGCAAACCTGGAAGGGATCTGGTCCAGGATTTAAAACATTTACCACTTTGTTGCCTTCAGAAGACAAGCAGCCTTTAAAAAGTCTTTATAAACAAACTACAGTTTTTATGCTGTAGTGTGACCTAAAAACATTACTTAATTTAAATCCAACAAACATCAAAAACACACCTATTATTACTAAATATGAGGCCAATAGGTAACTAATCAATATAGGACAAATACAAAGGCAAATCAAGTACTAGAATAAAATAGGATAACCCCAAACATGCCATTTTTCACATAGTCACCGAACAAAAGACTTTTTGCAGAGCACTGGTACAGAAGTTTTCTTGCCCGGTCTATATTAACAATAATTGGTGCTAATTTTAAAATAGAATTACATTTCAAAGACATTCTAGTCTTAATTAATTAATACATTTGGAAAGCAGCAGCATTTATGATTATGAAGGGGAATAAAAAATACAAAATCTAATTTCCACCATTGCCAAGTGCACTAAAAAAATACTGAGTAAATTTACAACATTTAATAACATAAACTGTTTGAATAAGTAAGGTTCAGAGGATGTTTTGATTCAGTAAAATTAAGGGATGAATCTTTTCCACAAAAAAAATATTAAAATGGCAGAAACTGACATCTCAAATATTTCTCATCTGTTCATTTCTGCAACTCAGTATATATCCTTTCCCATCAAATATTTGATATTTTCAAGAAATCATGCTTGTTAAATTAAACCTGATAAGATGGCATTTTAAGGTCACTGAGAGTTGATCAAACACAGTCTGACATTTACAATACATTTCCATCTCACTTTACTTGTTTTCTTTTCAGTTAAAACAAAATACCTCAAACTTAAAGAGTTTCACTTCACAGAAAGAATGAATATTAGATTTGTCCTTGAACTACATATATTTAGAAAAAGAAAATATGGATTAGCAAAACCAAGATGATTGTTTGCACTGGGATTTCTGAACATACCTATCAAGGCTCTGTGAGAATAGTCTAAGCTACAAATGTAATTTGTTTTATAACATTTGTTGCACTTTGTTGACGGTAAAATTTCTGTTGACTTCAATGAGGGCACAAAAGAATTACACATTCAACCCTCTTTATTTACTAAAGATAAGCAAACTGTCTCTCAAACACTCAACCATTTGTTGTTTCCTGGTTAATATGCTTCGGGGAATTAGCTGGGCAGAACAATAAGGAAACACATATATATATATATATATATATTCATTTATATATATACACACACACAGGTCCCCATTCATTTTAACGGGCTGTTCATTTTTTGTAGCTGTTTTTGATGGAGGATCTTCATTAGGATAGAGAACCAGCTTTACATGGTCATAATGCCATTGACATTATACACCAACCAGCAGCCCATGGTCACAGTCCAAGCATGTTCTACCTCTTCTTGGATGTCCTATTCCATTGGTTTTACCAAGACACAAGGAATTTATACTGCTCTAAGAAAAATTATTTAATCTTTGGTAAGCGAAAGGGGCAAGTTTTACATTTTGACATTTTGGGTTTACTTTGTGGCAATGACTTGGACTTTATAGTACTCATTTATTACTCTTCCCATATGACATGACTAAGGTTATTTAATAGGGTGAGGATTTATTAAAGTGACTCTGTAGACATGTCCAAAAAATCTTAAGAAAGTTCCTTGGAATATAAGGCAGTGTTTATGCTATGGATTTTCCAACAAAATCTTTAGAATTTAACACCTGAATACCGAAGTCAACTGATGGGCAATGTACCGTATTTTTCGGACCATAAGACGCACTTTTTCCCCCCCAGAAGTGGGGGGAAAAAGTCCCTGCGTCTTATGGTCCAAATGTAGCCTTCCTTCTTACCTCTCATCTGTTCCTCTGTGCCCGTGTGCCGCCTCACAGCTTGCCCGGGCCGTCTCTCCACAGTTTCCTCCTCTGCTACGTCTCCTGCTGCTGTACCGTCCCCCCTGTATAGCCCCCCCTCCAGCTTTTCTCCTGTCTTCTGTTCAGCATCCT
>NC_092866.1:21669334-21682923 GCF_032062135.1 Pyxicephalus adspersus
TGTTGGTTTTTAATGCACATAAAATATTTTAGGACACTATTTGTTTCAGAATTTTTTTTTTCTTCATTTCCCTTCTCTAAAAACTGGTGCGTCTTATGGTCCAGTGCGTCTTATGGTCCGAAAAATACGGTAGTTCCTCCCACTGATTCTTACTCATTGAAGGACACATTAATGGTGTTAGAAGGAACAACTACTGAGTGCATAGAAGACTCGACGGAGGATTGGATGTAAAGACTTTGTCAGGGCTGTAGTGCTTGAACGCGGGGGAGTGTGGGCATACTGCCTGCTGAAAAGGTAAGTATTCATGACCTTTTATTAAAGAGGCCCTACTTCGGATTTTTTTTGGAAGTAACACATTTTTTTAAATATTGACTTTTTGTAAATCTAAGTCAGAATGCCCGACCCTTAGCAAAGGGACCCTTGAATACATTGGTTTTGTGTCAACAAAAGTTGTGCTGTTAAATACAAATTTAAAGAATGTATGCATTCATAATTCATTTATTTAATCCAGATATAGAGGTACACCATCTACTCTGAAGTGTATCGCACATGTATGGTAAAAGTGCAGTGTGGGAACTATTATTCACAATAAATGCAGTAACTGTCAGGGGAATTTTTGCTTTTTTATTTTGCACATTGGATTTTTAGCATTAACTGGTGTGGATAGAGTGAAATGTACTCATTTTAGTATATTAACCCCAATATGCATATCTGTACTGAGCTACCCCGAAGACCTAAATTGATATAAACCTATTTGTAGGATAAAAGCTGACAGATCAGAGGCAAGTTAGATCCACTGAATAGATAAAAAAAAATGGCAGGTGTCAAAAAAGAAGTTATTTTAAAGTGAGTTTGAAGCCAAAATATCATTGTGGTCACAATAAGACATAGTGCACAAAAAGATCCCACTGAATGTAACAGGTAATTCCAAACGTGAATACTTACACAGATTGCTACAAAGGAAAGTCAAACACTGTCACTTCTCTTGTTGAATGTGATGAAAGATAAAATATCTGTACCATTTCTCTGTAAATGTTTGGGCTCCAATATCAAAATCTGACTCAAACACATTTTGTTAAACTTTATATATAAGATATAGACCCCACTGCACACCTATCCTACCAAATATTGTGACACCATGTCATAATCACATCCAGTTGGGGATCAGAAAGTCACTGTCTCAAATCATTATATTATGTGACTAACCCTTCCTGGCGGTATTCCCAAGTGTAGCTCAGGGTAATTTTCAGTAACAAAAGCAGTAACCCCAAGCCACACTTGTGGAATTGCTTAACACTTGCTTATTTCTAAACATGCATGCTGACTATGCTGATATACAACAGTACAAAAAAGACCTTAACATTATGGAATTGCTATACTATGGATATTATATATTAAATGTTTTTAATACTGGACAAGATATAATATTAGGTGATCCAGCAAATCTGGAATGGATTTAGTCCAGGATTAAAAATAATAGAAAATCCATTTCAGTTTTGCTCGATCACTTAGGTTCACTCGTGACAGTCTATCTTCTCCAGTCTTTTATAAATCAGACCCAATGCTTTAACAAAGTACACAACAGAATATGACGTTACAATATTTGTTACCAGCAATCCTCCTTGTTAAGCTACTATGCATTTAGCTAATTTTTTTCATTTTCCTCATCTCTTGCCCTTTTTGGTCTTTTGTTTTGCTTCACCCTACAGTTAGTATCAGCCACACTTCTCTGTCTTATATTCAACATACCACTCCAAGATACACAATACTCATGTCCCTCATGAAGAGCAATTTACGTTCTAAAGACACTGCTGTGGTCACCTTAAATGTCCTTATTCACCATAGCACAGTTTTTATTTTTGCTATTCACATTTGGTTGTGAAAACAAGTTGACTTTGCTACACATTATGCCAAGATCTACATTACCATCATTGCAATTCTAATGGCTGCATGCTAATGGTCTACCTAGATTCTATTTTGTTAACTTTTAAAAATCAAAAAGATCTTAGCAGGAGAAAGGTGAAACATTTTTATGATGGTAAAAAATTATAAACGTTGGATTGAAAAGCCCAAGTTCTAACAGTCCAAATAATGCATTCCTTATTATTATACACATGAAGTACAGAACATGCCTGAGATAAATGCGCTTCCCAAAGTAGTATAACATTGAAATTGCTATTCTTTATTCCATTAAAATCTCTTGAATATTTTATGAAGAAACAAAGCAAAATAATACCATGAAATCTTCAAAGAGTTCAGTACACAAGCTGGTTAAATTCTTTCAGCTTTTGTGTGCATAATGTGACCTAGTATAGTGGTTTGTAATGCAAAATATCAATCAAACATAATCAGAAGGAAATGAGAAGGAAATAAGATATTCAGGGAAAGACAATGCATGATTAGAGTATGCCAGGGACAATGGAAAAGTGGAACATCCTTTCATTCGTTATGTGTGAACTTCTCAATGCTGACACATTATGGCAATGGAACAAAATGTCAATTCAATGCAGCATTCAGCAGCTGCCATAGCTGAGTAAATTAGTTTTTCTTACTCTGAGAGTTTATTGAAAATAGAAGGTGCAGTTATAATAAACCACATGTTCAAATGAAATAGAGGAATGCTGCAATTTGTAAAATGTGTTTACTGTTACAAGCAGAACATTGATGCGAAATGAGAAATGTTACTAGATAAATGACTATTTTTTTTTAGGTTACATTATGAGTCCTAATTATAGAAGTCAGCTTTTTGCTGTAAAACAAATGCAGAAAGATACTCAAATGCACTTCTCTTCACTCAGCTTTTAATTGGCTATGTAACATTTGAAGTTTAATGCAGAATGTAATTTAAATTTAGTTCAAAACAACATGGCTGAGTCATAAAGTAGAATCATCGTTGTTGCTCCTAATGGAAAATGTTCTTTATTTTCAGACTCTTTTGAAATACAAACTAAGATTTTGTCTAGTATCCTGACCTATGAAAAAACTGTTTAGCTAGAAGCCAGATGTGGTTCTTTAAAGTGTTTCCATAATCATTAAAAGCTTAATAATATACACATACAAATAGTCATGAGAAAAATAAAGTACACATTCTCTCAATGACAATGTTTCATATATCAAAAACAGCTGGTCCTTTACAGGTTCTACAATTATTTAAATCTAACGTCAGATGTAAAATAACACACAACAGATTGCACCTTTTTATTAAGCAAAAATGAAGCCAAAATGGAGAAGCCATGTATGAAAAACTAACTACACTCCATAATGCAATAGGTTGTAGAACATTCTTTAGCAACAAAAACTTGAAGTTATCATTTTCTGTATGACTTTATCACTTTATGATATTGTTGCAGATACATTTTAGCCCACTCTTCTTTACGACATTGCTTCAGTTAACTGAGGTTTGCAGGCACTTGTTTATATTGCTCTTTTTTGGGTCCCAGCATAGCTTTTAGTTTCAGACGTTTTGTTAAAGTTTTCAATTTTAAACATACAATCAAAAAGGGATACGTGCATTGTATATATGCATGAGAGGAAAATGAAGGGTAAAGTTATATGTGGGGAACATACCATAAACCAAAAAATATAATGAGCTTAATACCAGAATGATAAATGTGCCGTAATATTCATCTCACACATTGTTGCCCATTCAAGGTTTACTATAATAGGCACATAAGCTAAATACAACCATAAACCATCTTTAATATGACAAAGAGCAATATTATATATTATATATATTAGAGAATGTTAACTTGAGCTTACAATGCCGCTGATAATGGAGCAGTCTTCACTAGGTCAGGGCTATCTGTTTCCATTCGGTATCACTACCACTCAATAATGGGTATAGGGAGTACACAGAGGGGAGGACAAACATAAATCTTGCCCTAATAAAAAGGGGGAAGGAGAGGATGTGGGGACACTGCCAGCATAGTATTTTGATCAATGGGCCATTGCAACACCCTTTTTCTTTTTTTAGGCATTCTGGTGTAGACCTGCTGGTGTGCTTGGGATTATTGTCCTGTTTCATGTCCAACAACCAAATGTATTATTATTATTACACAGTATTTATATAGTGCCAACATATTACGGAGTTCTTTACAAAGTCCATAATCATGTCCCTACCATAGTCATATGTCTTTAACACAGAATAAGGCCAATTTTGGGGGCTAGCCAATTAACCTAACTGCATGTTTTTAGAATGTTGGAGGAAATTGGAGGAAACCCATGCAAACATGGGGAGAGACTGCAAACTCCATACAGATAGTGTCCTGGCCGAGATTCGAACCTGGGACCTAGCCCTGGAAAAGCCACAGTGCTAATCATTGAGTCACCGTGCTGCCCACAGAGTTGTTATTTGAATCTAGGTATGCAACGGAATTCATAACCAACTCAATGACTGCAAAGTTCAAAGGTGCTGGGGCTGCCAAGTAGGTCAAATTAATCACCCCTCCTCCACTGTGTGTGACAATTGGTTTAAAGTGTTTGTGTTTTAAGTGTTTGGTGCATTTGTTGTGGTTTTATGCATTATTGTCAAACATCTCCACTTTGGTCTTGACTGGCCAAGGGACATCATTTCAGAAGGCTTGTGGTTTGATCAGATGCAACTTTGCAAACCTAAGCCATGCTTATAAAGTATCATTTTAAATTTCCTAATTTTAATTATGCCAACTAACTTACCTTGTACTTAAGATTAGTGGGCAAGGTGGTCCAGGAACCTACTATCAGTACAGGGTGGTGCACAATTAGAGAGCCTATCTACACTCTTACAAGTAGACAGCATTTCTATACAGTACTATGAACAACTCCTATCTACATTCACCATATCTTCAGCACCGTTTACCCGATTCCAGCATTTCCCTTTCACCCAGCACTGTACAACTTTGCCCCTTGCCTGACAACCCGGACATTGCACCTTTCTGCAAACTGGCACCCTCCCTTCCTGCCACACAGCAGCAACTTTGCCACAGCATACTCAATTGCTGCTCCCTTCTTTTCACCTTTGCAAGGGCATGTAGTAAAAACTTCTGGGCTCTCTAACAACTCCTCATCTGGTCCTGGCAACTTTTCAAACCCATTTGGTGACATCACCTTTAGTCTATAGAAGTAGGTAATCTCTCGAAGATTTTCTGCAAAATCCATAAAACCTTGGACAGAACCCTCAGAAGCAGGTGTCTCCAGAATATCCTTGGTAAAATGGCAGATATGCAGAGTCTGCGTATTTAGTGGTCCATGAGCTCCAAAAGGTTGGGGATCACTGGTGTACATGGTGCGTATTCCTAAGATAAGTTGAAACAAGATGCGCACTTCTGGACTGAGAGAAAAAGGTATGTCATTAAATCACAAATAGTCACTCCTACACCATCTCAAACTGGGGAGAAGAATGATGACAAGAAATGGTCATGAAAAACTAGACTGATCATTACAACTGCAAAGGGAGAAGAAAAAAATTTCCAGAAAAAGGTAAATAGGAAATATATACCGGTATTACAAAAATAGGAAGTATTCTTTTTGTATAAAATCCCCTAAAAATGAATCTGTACACCTGATCAACTGAAGGGAAAGGTATGGCCAATATTACTTTTTTTTTGCTCAAAGTTAGGCTTTAAGGCTAGATGTGTTTAGGTGCACAGTAATTGATAACTGTCACAAAACTTTACTATACTATGATCATTGGAATTTGCCTTAATCACAGTGATTTTCAGTAGTAAGCATAAATATGTGCTAAAAATACCTGGCACATAACTGAATATAATACTTTTTTTTGAAGAACAATTTTTTTCAGTTGTAAGTTACAAAATTAGTGTAAAGGGTGTGCAAATTTACAGAACTATAGTTTATGGAATATATTCCTTAATTGTTAATGTGATTTAAAAATTGAAATGTAGGCTATAGTGGTGTGTTCAAAAAATTTGGTCTTTATGGTTTGTTCACTAATAATGTCAACATTATTTATTTCATTGCTCTTTATTTAATGAGGCAAAGAGCATTGTGCTAACTGAAGAAACCCTTAAAGCCCTATATGAAATCAGGTTTAATTAGTCTGCCCATTCATAGCTGCAGAAAAATGATTTCTGATTGCCGCACATCATTAGTCTTCATGTTTTGTTGCAAAATAAGTCCAATTGTGTTGACATTAAATGATTAAAAACTCTTCTGCCAACTAACATTTGTTAATATGTGAACAATTTGTCATATAATGATGTCAGATTAATCTAAGAAATAAAAGCTACACATTTCAATTCACATTTATTTTGAATAAAACAAAAAACAAAAATTAGTTATCCTACACTGTTGATCCATCTCTGACCGTTGTTTTCTTTCTCTAAATATAAATCTTACTACAACCTACTACAATCTGTGACAATCTTTGGAGACGAGAATTCCAGATACGTTAATAACAGATACCATAAATGTGTTTTTAAAAGATAATTCTAAACTAAATAAATAACTGTATGAGGAGCCTGAGATAAAAAGAGAGGCATCATTTCCAACTTACTCCAATTACCTCTGGAAAGCAAGACAGGCAGTGAATGAGGGACACAACTACCTAGTGTAGTTTGGCAACTGGTATTTGAGAATGTGGGGTTGGAACATTCAAATGCATACTACTCCAATTAGATTATGAAACAGGCAACTCATTTAATAGCCCCACATCCCTTGCCTATAGATTCAAACACATTTTTCTATTTTATGGGGATTTTTAGGTGCCTTGCCAATAATAAATACATAACTAAAAATACTCATCTAATTTAATATGCTACACATCTTAAAAACAATCGTAAATAGAGCATTTATACATAGATGTCAAAGATATAAATATTTTCATAAATTGATCATGTATATTATTTAAAACCAATTTTCAGGCAAATTTAATTTTTGGGCCTTTGGAACATTTAACCGTTGGGTTTCTTAAGAAGAAAATAAAATCCCATCTGCATAAGTTTCTTTTTTTCAGACAATCAATTTATCTTCTCCTGATACTTTGTATGGTATATATATTTGTCCAGACCATTTATTAAAAATGTCCTTGCTCCTAATTACGGTCTGCGAGTTCAGGTACACCATTTTTGCCAAATTACCACCACTAATTTCAATGTCTTAGTCACCTCCCACCACAGTGATCAGAAACCGGAATAAAAAAACACAACACACACAAACACAACTCATTTTCTTTGAGTCCAGTTCCAGTGTGATTAAGGTGTTCAACACTTTAATAATTTCATGCCACACTGGTCATGTCACCGGACACAACAGCGGGTTGGTTGACACCAGCATAGGAAACAGGAAATGTGCTGCTGCACCTGTAAGTGCCCCAGCCAATCAGGAAAAAGTTTTAAGAGCTTGACCCAACAGTTTATATAATGTTTGTGCTGCTTCTGAATAAAGGGGCATTTTGATAGACATGTTTTATTTTCTAAAATCTTGCATTGTTAGCATTTTTAAATGTCTATTTTTTGCAAGCTAAGCAGCATTTTTCAGCACTTAGTAAAACAGTAAGAGTGAGATATATTCAACTTGAAATTGCTGTGCTATTTGTGATAGTTATGTGTACAATTTTCCCGGAATTGATAACTGAAGATGAAAGACTAGAGAAGAAAGAAATCCTTAAATTGACAATACAATATTTTACTCAATTGACTTAAACCATTGGAATGTAAAGCAAAATGAGATTTAGCTCACAAAACTGCCAGACAACATCTTTGGCAGCTTGTAAATGACTGTAATTTACTTCTGACTATAGTAGTAAGTTGATGGCAAATAAATTGCAATGCTAAGAGAAACCTACTATGATTAAAATTACCTGTGTTTCCTTTGATTGAAATGAAGGAAAAATGAAAATAATTGCCACTCTTTTTCTAAATGATAAAAGAAAAGAATTATGGAAATTTGATTTCAGAGCCTACTTGTTGTATTGCTTGAAATGTTCATGGAAAATAATTAGAATTTTCTGTTATTATACTTTATTTGACATATACATATCATATTGTATTGCATTATATTATGTATATTATAATATACAGTGTCCTATTATATATGTACAATATTGCCTGATTTTTTTTAACTCATGTTTAAAGCCTGCTGGTATAATAAGTTAACTGCTGGAATTAATTATAAAGAAAAGAAAACACATTTAGGTGCTAAAATTTAAAGCAGCTGTGCTAGCCGATAATTACAATAATTTTTTTTTCAAAAATATACCTACATAAAATTGAATTTCTCTTTAATAATAAATTGGATTTTATGCATTAAGCATATGTATTAAAAAAGCTAGATTTTCTTTTCAGAATGAGTTATTGAATTGATTCCTACACAGACAGTATAGAGATGCTAAAGCTTTGGTATTTTGTACTGCACAATAAAATGAAATTTTGATTGCATGAGATAATAATGCCGCAAGAAGTGAAAAATGTCAATCATAAAAAATACAAAGTTTCATGCATTATCAGCTGTAAAGTAGAACTAAAGTTCCACTTCAAAATTTTGGGATCAGGCAGGGCTTTATTGCAGAAAGGGATTGGTCAATCAAGATGGCTGGAGATTCATGGAAGAGAAGAAGAAAGTAGATGGTGATGCCCACAACAGAAGGTGGACATGAGAGTATACAGTGTTTAATTCTGCTTTAAGGCTAATTTCAGACAACTGCAGAGGTTTACAGCACACTTAATCATTCTTCTGATCGCTCTCAATCAGCTGAATGGGAGCAGTTGGGATCCAGTTTGTACATACGCTTGCACACTGCTGCTTTCATGCTGCTGTATTTTGTGGTGCTGTATTTGGAAGTGAAATTTAGCTTCTGACCTTCTTGAGTAGCCAGCAGTTTTATCTAGTGTGATAAACCTCTATCTCTCTCAGTATAGACTTTCTAGTGGCAGCCACCCCTTAACTGTAAATGTAAATCGAGGTAAGAATAACAAAAAGAAGGGGTTTGATGGCTATAAATTGTAATTGTGTGTTCTCGGTATTCAGACATACAAAGTACAGTGCAATGATTTAATGTAGTAGATTGGTCCAAATCCCATTATATCATGATGGGGGTGAGGACTTTCATACCAGACTGTCAAGGGGTAAGGTGGAAGGGGAGGAACACCAGAATGTAAACAGGAAGATAATGACAAGGAACTAGACCTCCAAGCTAGGGAGAGGGAAATGGTAACCACCTACAGAAACCCTAAATCTAGCCCTTACTTCTGTTAGTATGAATAGACCCTGAAGGTGGGAGGATACATACACTGGAACCTAGGCCCTAGGAGCCCTGAAATGCCCTAGGAGTAGTGACAGGGTATGAGACTACTGGTTCCTTCCCAGATGAACGGACCAGCGTCTCCCTGAGGCCTAGTAACAATGAGCAAAGGGTAACAACAAAATACACAGAGAAGTAAACTTATCTTTAATAGAAAATGGATGATCAGGAACTCAGAAGAGATCCACACACCAGCTCTTCCACCTTCAAGCAGAGAATATCAACCACATGGCCTGAATTGTAAGGCCAAATAGAGGAATAGTAATGATAACAAGCTGCAGCTGAGACCAGAGGAGTGGTCATTACCAAAAACAACACTGAAACAAGTGAAAGCAAAGAGACTGTCAGATAACCTCATGTGCAGCCAGTCTCTCAGATCTTCTAACCTCAGTCACGGAAGGGACCGTGACAAAGACATGCAACAACTACTCAGGGTATAACCATGTAAGTATTTTTACCCGACGCGTTTCACCTCTTTGGCTTCCTCAGGGGTAAAGTTTAGCCCGTCTAAATGGGTTAGGAACAATTATCAGAAATTGGTATGTGTGGAAAATTCACAATTGAACAGAATGGTCATAGGAAAATATATATATAGAAAAGATCAATATGTACATATGTATAAATTATTATATATCTAATAGGCTTCCCTAAGAATCTCTTGGAAAACTAAGTGCTATTTGTTTCTATTTTTGGCATTTTGTGTCCAGCAACTACAATATATCTTTTTGCGTGAATTGTCCTTACTGAGAACTTTGTACATGTAAGTAATCTTTTTAGTTCTCACCATATCTTCTACTTCTATTTTACAAGGTGATAAATATTACTACATGGCACTTCTATGTCCTCATTAGATAACACATTAATAATCTTCTTACCACTGACTTCTGCACCATATTCAATTACAACTACTTCAAAGTATGTAACATTTTAGCCCTATTAACACTGATATAAAATTTTTTCCATTCTCCAATTTTCAATACTGGTATTGGTACTTACTAATTAACCATAATAATAACCATATATGGTAAAATGCGTTTACTTATTAGATACTCAATATACACTATTCTAACCATATATCAAAAATATAAGTATCTGATGATTTAAATGGAGATGTTATGTACATGGAGATTTTTTTTACATATATTTTCTTATGACCATTCTGTTGAATTATACATTTTCCACACATACCAATTTCTGATTGTTTCTAACCCATTAGGCCATCTCAACTATACCCCTGAGAAAGCCAAACAGGCAAAATGTGTCGGGTAAAAAAGATTTACATGGTTATACCTTGAGTAGTTGTTGCATGTATAGTATGAAAGTTCTCACCACCATGATGATATAATGGGATTTGGACACTGAGAATAAACAATTACAATTTATAGCCATCAAACCCCTTCTTAACAGGACCAGTGACAGATCTCCTGCACTGTGGTACTACAGCCAGGAATCATGGGTAACTTTGACATTGACTATATTTTTCCATGACAAAATTCAGTATTGTCACAACGCCCATGATTGACACTGAAATACATTGTTGGATGTTGTGAATAATGCTGGGATATTTCTGGGAATATGAAAAACATTTGTATAAAAAAATCAGTAAGTATGGATTGTGTTTTTATTTAGAAAAATACTTTTATCTATTGTTGTAATTTACTGTTAATTCTTTTTGGGAGTAAGGGATACTGATGTTAACCTGGACTCATTCCCTGGATACCTGGAAGATTCATTTACGTAATTATACCGAGCTTTGGGAGTGTGGACAAAATGAAAAAAGAAAAATGAACACCATGTAAAACTCCAAAACATTCTTCAAGAATTTCATGGATTACAAAACCACTTACAGCAGGCCACCTAAGGAGGTAAGCTTTTGGTTATTTCAGCCACCTCGAATGTATACAAAGGTGATACTTTTTTGTACATGGTGGTGATCAGCAGATGACAAACCACTGATTATTTTCAATGTGTAAAGTCTGCAGCTACTGCCAAACATAGATCCTCTGAACTGAGATGAAACTCACATAATATTTTACTGCTCTGCATTTGTTTTGTTTCAAATACATGAAGATCAAGAGAGGCCACCTTGGAGTTAACCCTAAAGATGTCCATGTATAAAACAGAATCAACAAAAATCCTCATCATCAAAAAGCCATGCCACATTGAAAGGCACCTAAATCACCTTTCTTCTCTATTACGATGTCTACACAATATCTAAATGTCAATTTGACAATGTCATGCCTAAATACATTGAGTTGCAACTAAATGATTGGCTGAAAAAATATTTACATTAACATTCAGTTAAAATATGAATCAACGAAAATGGCTGTTAAGTATATATTAAAAATAGCTAGATTGGCTTTCAAAATGGGTTCCATGAATTGATTCCTACAAGATCTCTACAAAGACAGAGTCTATTTTGCATCAATTAGAGATGATCCATGCAGAACTGACATCATAGAGTCACATAACATTTTATTACTTTGCTTTTACTCTGTTTAATTCATATGAAGATCAAAGGAGTTCTCTTTGATCTGCATATTATGTCAGCTAAAGCAACCTTACAAAATACAAGGTTTTTCACAAGTTAACATTTGTTACTACTAAATTCTTTAATAGTCCCTGGTTAGCTCTAACCAATGTCTTCCCCTTTTTCTCTTCCCAACTGTAACTTTTCTGCTAATTTAAAAGAAAAAAAAGAACACATTAATATTTATAGCTCATTCACAGCAGCACACTTACTTTACTGTATGTGTATTTTTTGCGACCTGTGCAGCTTTTTAAAATGCAATGTCTGAATATTTTGTAACTTTAAAAAAATAAAAAGCTTCCATCCTCCTGTCACCTTTAAAAGGATGGATTTTGCAAAACATGAGATACAAAATTACTCTTGCCCAAAATGGCTCCCGGGCACTTGGAAAGCCTGAGAATGTTTTCCAGAAGTGCCTAGATGGCAGGGATATTATAAACCACAGTAACTTTAAACTGGATAAGTCATGTTAATTTTTGCAAAATTTGTATTTTTTAGGTGCTGTGAGAGAAGAGAACCTTCCATTTGCATGTGTGCACTATTACAAATCAGTCAATTACTGCACTACACACATTACATATTCCCACACACATTAGAGGTTCAGGAAATATTTTCAGCTAGGTTAATACTTTTTCATGTTGTGGTGCTATTTAAAAATGAATAGCACTCTGCAAGTCATTGCACTGCAAATTGTATGTTACCAACACACATTGTTGTGAAGCTAGATTTACCTTGAGTTGCCTTTGAGGTCTGGACACCTGGGGTGAGATTCGAGAGGTAGGGTCCAGAATGAAAAGGAATTGTATTATGTCAGTGTTGCCTTCCAAGTCACATGAAAAAGCCCTCTCCCGTCCAAAGGATATATTTTTTTCAAATATACTTTGCATTGGTACATAACCCTGAAGGCAGGATCTGACTTTCCACGCCTTTTTGTTGACAGTAGTTTGCTTATTATTCCCCAAAATGGACCAGATTAAAGTGCACCTAAACTAAAATGTTCTTTTTTTTTAACTGCAACACCCTTTTTAAAAAAAAAAAACAAAACAAAATGGTGAAGCCACTGGGTTCAGAACTGAATTGGCTTCCCCTTCTGCGCATGCCTGATCAGGTGAGATCAGGTGACCCTGAAGAAGGAAGAAGAAAGGTGAATTAAAATTGTGATTTTGTTTTTAATTTTCACTTTAGTTCCACTTTATGTAAAAGATTAACCTAACATAGACTTTGGTTTAACACTACGTAGGGTATCATTAAATACCAAAGAATGTTTCAAGTATAACTTATATGTTGATAATTATAACATACTGTTAAGGTAAAGAATGGGCTTATAAACAACGAAGTGTTTTCAATCAATACCTGATACCAAAGTGAAGCATCAAATATTGCTAAACAAGTGAGAGTTCCCACAATGCTCCATGGTGATTATGAAGCTAAATATTGTCTATGGATCATGTAATATGTAGATGGAAAACATGTGCAGGCCAGGGAAAGAAAAAGATAACTGAAGGGATACAGCAAAAAATGCAAAACTGAAAAACTGGTGAAAATTCAGCTTGATTATGGATAAAACTAAACTGGACCATAAGTCCATAAGACCATAAATCCAGTCTTGTTAAAAGATTTCCTATATTAGTTACATTTATTGTGGCATTATTTCTGGATTTAATTGCATTTTAAAAAGTTAAAACTACAAATTAAAACCATTATAAAATGCAAAATTAGCTAATAATATTTAGACATTATGGCCCTAATTCATCAAGCAAAATCGTAAGCCGTCGCGCAATTCAGCAACTGAATGAGCTCGCGGCCGGAGCCGCGCATCTC
>NC_092866.1:21686011-21691479 GCF_032062135.1 Pyxicephalus adspersus
TTATGAAGTGCTTACTAGTATATATACAGCTTGATCTCAATTAGTTTGCAGTGTTGCAAAGCAAACCAAAAAGTCTAAAAACTGCAACAAATGTAACAATAAATTCATTATTTTGTGAATGAGTACAATATAACCTAAAAAAGTATCACTTACCCAAAAGAAGATGAAGCATTAAAGATTGTAATTGACCTGTAAAGGACTGTAGATACGCACAGAACAGAGAGCAGGTGTACGCTAATTAATTGCTATGATCTCACCAGTGACAGCTTAACAGATCCTCCTTAATCGCACAGCTGAAATATAATGAAGCATTAAAGATTCTAATTGACCTGTAAATGACTGTAGATACGCACAGAACAGAGAGCAGGTGCGCGCTAATTAATTGCTATGATCTCACCAGTGACAGCTTAACAGATCCTCCTTAATCGCGCAGCTGAAATCTAATTGCCTTAATTGGCAGATTCGCGACCCCTATTGCTCATTATTATTAAGGCAGGAATCCGGCTGGCAGTGAGGGAGCGAGTGTACAAGCGCACTCGACTCCGGACCGAGCGCGAAAGTACGCGCGCCCAGCGAGCGCGGATTTCATTGATGAATCAGGGCCTATGAGTCGCGGTATTGGCATTTTCTTTTATTTAAGAACTTCAGGATTACAGTTTGCTTTTTAATGTAACAATATTCTGTTACTTTATTTATACAAATTTAAGGAGGGATATAAATACATTTAAAATTCATTTAAGAATGCTTCAACAGAAAAAAAAAAACTAAAAGCCTCATATTTAGACACGTTTTTGGGAATTTTGTTAACTGATAACATTGTCATCATTTAATTATTTCATTATAATATGATGCCGGTTAAACTTTTATATCCACTTAAGATATGAACTCTTGTTTTCATCTATACATAAGAATACTGAAAAAGGCAAAAAATACACCTAAAAACTGAATAAAGATCTTTATTGTAATAACATGTAAAACCTGTAAAACTTCTGGGCAACCTGTTAATTGAGAATAGTCTATTATCAGAAAGTAAAATTCTGAAGTGATGTATACCTGTCTCTATTTGGGTGTTTAATTCCAGATTTGTCAACAGTAAAACTAAGTTCAGACAGAACGGTATTGACAGAAGAACTGCAGTGGCTCACTGCTATCAACCAGTCCTCAACAGTGCCACATTCCTGGCTATTGTTGAAGCTCATTGGAATGGTTGAAATCTATTTTTGTACAGTGTGTACCCTGCAGTTTTTTGTATGGTTGTTCAGGCAAGCTGCTCAGATATTTTCAAATTTCATGGTAGTGAATTTTCTCATTAATATATAGGTGGATGTTATATAGGGATATAAAGTTTGAGCTTTATTGTAATTTTTAATAAAGCTTTTGATACTCGCATATGATAGTGTGAGGAAGTTTCCTCCTTCATTTTTTTACTCTTTAGGTTGTTGGCTAGTATTGTGTCATTATGGATTACTCTGTTACAACCTTAAACAACAAATATTTCTAATCCTAACAATAGCAAATGCAGATAGACTGGACCTGATTTATTAAAGCTCTCCAAGAATGAAGAGAATACACTTTTATCAGTAAAGCTAGGTGATCCAGCAAACCTGTAATGGATCAGGTTCAAGATTAAAAACATTTGCTAACAAATAGCAAATAACTTTTAAGAAATCAATTTCAGGTTTGCTGGATCACCCAGCTTCACTCCTGAAAGTATATCCTCTCCAGCCTTGGAGAGCTTTAATAAATCAAGCCAAATCTCTCTCTCTCAAAAGTCTTATTGTCATTCAGTGGTAGTATTAATACAAATGTCCTCACTTTATTATAGTCTTGCACCATTTACAGTCTGACCCCTTTTTTATGCCCCAATGTTGCAACTCTTGACCAACAAAAAGGTGATACAAATTTTGGTTTAGCTATCAAATATTCATGTCATCTAGGATTTTTATTAAGTTCAGTAAGCAGGTTTAATGTTTTGTAGTTTACAATGCATTTGAATTACTGTCTGGCAATTCCTACCTGTTATAAATGACAGCAGAAGTTATTTATTAGAGAGATAAAAATGTATCAAAAGATTATTGTTACTTTTCTATGTACTCTGTTTCATTCATGGGCAGTGTCTTTCTTTTAAAAAAAGTATTTTAGTTATAAAATTGCATCTATTTAAATCTTTATAATTCATAATGTGTCCTAATTCACATATTATTTTCCTGCTAATTTTTGTTTTATTTATTAATTTTTCTAACTCTTTATAACAATGTTTAAACTAACACTGATCACAGTAGAACAATGTGTTATTTTCCTTTTTTTTGTAGTTATATTAGGCTTTATTTTATCTTTGGATTCCATAAAAATTCCAAATATTTTTGCAAGACCATGTAATTAAAAAAGGCTTAACAACATATGTAATATATTGACAAAGTTTTTGCTGAATTAACAAGCCTGTTGCAAAAATGTTAAAATAGTCTAGTTTATAAAGGGTATACAAGTGTGAGAGCTTAAATGGTTAATACTTTAATTTAAAGAGATTTAGGTTGGGAGTTAAATTAGGCATGAGGTTCTTTATGATTACGGAAGGTGACTATTACACCATCTAAAATTTCTGCAGGAAATTTTTTTCTTTTAGTTAGAGCTTGAAAACTGGGCATAAATAGTAAGGACATACATTCTGGAAAATGTAATAGTAATATTAACTGTACCCACTGGATCGACAGATATGTTATGATGTTTGATGAGCAGAAAGCTTTAAAAGGAAAATGTCTAAAAAATTAGTTGATTTGATGTATGTTGTAAAAATTGCTGTAATATGTAGTAAATTAATTATTGAAAGCCTGCAGATTAAATACTCTCCTTTTCCGGTTATCTAAGTGATATACTGTTTCGCAAATTATTAGACCTTTTCCAAGTTGCCCAGCAATATCATACAGAACATATATTTATGTGTAGAAAAAGTCAAGGCTAGTTTAACATTTTTTCATATTGATAGGGAAAAGAGTCATAAATAATGGATTGCATCATTGAGAATTTACTCCATTAGGTGAGAAAATAATTTCTAGATGACAGTTAAGAATAACCATATGTGAAGAAACTGAAAGCAGTTTCTGCTTAAGTCCAGCAATAGTCCTCATTGCGCCCATTAATGTCGGTGTAAGGTCCTGGTCAGCATCAGTCCCCACCACACACCAGTCCCCCAATCTAACACCGCAGTCTCCATCTTTAGCAAGCCCCCGCTCAGCCTTGGGAGACTGGTTGGGTCTCCCAGCACTCGCCCACAGGACTTACTGCGCAAGGAATGGTGTCTGGGAATGGGCTTGCAGCAAGCCGGAAGCCCACAGATGGCAGTACCAAGATTCCAACAGAGCCAAGACCAGAATACAGAGCAGAGGTCATACACAGAATATCCGTCCACCAAACAAAGAACACAAGGACAAAACACAAGCAGAGTCCCATCACAGGCAAAGGTGGGTCCAGGCAGCATAAACTGGCAATGTCAGAAACACGCAAGATCAGCAACAGTAAATCAGACGATAAATCTCCAGCACAGATTAGCCCAGCTATAAGCTACAACAGGCACTGATGACTGGGAGCAGAGAGACTTTAAAGTCCCACCAGCCAATAGCAGTGCAGGACTGAATCAGGAGCTGATCAGCCTCTAGAATCCCTTTCAGCTGTGCACAGCCTAACAATAGATGCTGGGGATGCCAAAAATCCATCAGGCTGCACAGCTAAAGGGAAGCAGGGGCTGCTGGTATCCCAGTTCTCCTGGCTGCCGCAATTGGCATTGTTGGACAGAACAGACAGTGTTTATTACCATTTATTAGACAGCATTTCCTAACAGTCGGGTTATTAAGGTTGTCCAGTCAGTTCCTTTACTAATACAATTGCTAGACTATACACCCTAGAAATTTTATGAATCTATGTAAAAGATATGGCTCTAGGAGACACTGGGTACATTGGATTCAGACTATTGGACCCATTCACATGATAGTTCAGTCTTTATACCAATAAACATTTATCACACTACTTATATACTATTTTCTATACACATAGAATTCACAGTCCTACACTTTTTTTTGATTCACTTATGTGAACAAATAGGTCTTCAAAAGGTTCAAAAAGCAAGTAAATAACCTGTGACCATTACTTCTTAACGTTAATGTTTAAATTATCCAAAAGGTGTTATGCTTCTTAGGTATAGCACTCAAAACAAAGTGTAGCAGTCTGACATCTTTAATTGGCCCTAAGTTGGTCCTCCTGGGTATATGAACTCTCAGGGTTTCATTGTTGGTATTCGTTGTGGAGCTCCAGTAAGACTTTTTTTTATTTTAATGGTAAATGGATTTTGGGAGGCAAGGTTAAGGTTGCCGGACAAATAGTAGTAATGGCAACAATCTAAATTCCCTAATCTCTTATTCAAATTACTGGAATTAGTAAAAATATTGATATTTTCGGCCACAATGCAAAAATGGGAAGTTTCTACTTTTGCAACACAACAACAAATTAGAGAATTTTTCTACAAAGGTAAGATACTTACCCACAGGTCCTATGTAAGAGCAGACACCACAAATGTCCATTAATACAATTATTAGCTAGAAGTCCTACCTTTGTGGTCCTCTCTGGTTCAAAGTGTATGTATATTGCATCCATCAAAAACAGTAAAACTATTTTTGGTTCTCTCATTAACCACTATCGTTTCCACAAGTTTTTGGTGAATATACATTTATTAGTTTCTCCCACCACTTTCCCTCAGTTGTCATCACTAAACACAACATTAAGTTATTCATTGTGACAGACAAATAGTTTTCACTCAGATATTGTCCTTCTCAGTTCAGTTGCAGGCAGAGGAATTTATTATTATGGGTTTAGGAGGAACCTAAGTGGCTGAACAGAGCTGTGTGAGGGTGAAAAAAGTGAGCATATTGGGGAACGGGGGTCCGTTAAGTGACTCTTAATAGGAGAAGCAAGAACTATTTTAAAGTAAACATGTAATAAATGTATACAATTCAAACTAAATATATGTTGCAAAAAAGTTTACCTTATGTAAAATCTGCATTGCAAAGAAATCAGTAGATCCAAAGATTTAGGTAGCTGAAATAACACATACATCTTTAATTTTTCCTTTATTTTGATAGTAATCTTTAATGACAATTAAGATAGCTTGGAAGACATGAAGAGATGGAGCCAAGATCACTTTTATTTCAGCAGTTTGCATATACATTTACTGTAGCTGCCTATACTGGATCTGCAGATAGTTTTGACATTCTAGTTTCACTAATAGTGACCTTTAATGCAATTTTATGGTAGGCAATTTTATACAGGTGATTTAATATATGTCACATTGGATCATTATTTACTGCAGTTACTTTTGCTGAGAAGAATCTAAAATTTGACCTTTGGTTGTTAATAAAAGAATAGAGTTGAAAGTACTGCTTAAAACAATGAGATAATAAAAACTGGAGGGAAAAAAGTTA
>NC_092866.1:21692797-21701252 GCF_032062135.1 Pyxicephalus adspersus
CAACCAAACTTGCCATACATATGACTGAGACTCATGTGAGTGCACCAGTCATCTTTGTACAGTGCTGTGCTATATGTCAGAGCCATATTTGTATGTATGTATGTATGTGTGTATGTCATCACTAGGAAACACAAGAAGACATTTCAACCAAACTTGCTATGTTCCACCATCACTTGGAAACGCATTGGGACATTTAAACCAAACTTGCTAGACATATGACACAGACTCATGTGAGTGCACCGCTGATCTTTATACAGCGCTGTGGTATATGTCAGAGGTATATTTGTATGTATTTATGTGTGTATGTATTGCTCAGTGACAGTGTGCCTTTTGCTTACATATTTTTTTTTTTGGAATCTTTTACAAATTTCTAGCCTGTAATGATGCCTTTGAGAAAATGTAAGGCAATTGGCCAAGTGCAAAAAAACTGAAACAACACCATAGACAAGAAAATACAGAGGACAGGAATAAAAGACTTGCCACGCTGCACAACGGGGGTACTACATCTAGAGCTTCAGAGACAGTACAACAGCATTAGGGCCTGACTACAGGATAATAGGGATAGAGCTACTACATCTAGAGCTTCAGGGTCAGTACAACAGCATGAGACCCGACTACAGGAAACGAGAGAAAGAGCTACTAAATCTAGAGCTTTAGAGACAGTAAAACAGCGTGAGACCTGACTACAGGATAACAGAGATAGAGCTACTACATCTAGAGCTTCAGAGACAGTACAACAGCATGAGACCGAAGTACAGGATAACAGAGATAGAGCTACTACATCTAGAGCTTCAGAGACAGAACAACAGCGTGACACCTGACTACAGGAAATGAGAGATAGAGCTACTACATTTAGAGCTTCAGAGACAGTACAACAGCATGAGACCTGTGTACAGGATAAAAGAGATAGAGCTATTACATCTAGAGCTTCAGAGACAGTACAACAGTGTGGGGCCTGAGTACAGGAAATGAGAGAAAGAGCTACTACATCTAGAGCTTCTGAGATAGTACAACAGCATGAGGCCCGACTACAGGATAAAAGAGATAGAGCTTCTACATCTAGAGCTTCAGAGACCGTACAACAGCGTGAGACCTGAGTACAGGAAATGTGGGAAAGAGCTACTACATCTAGAGCTTCAGAGACAGTACAAGACCTGAGTACAGGAAATGAGAGAGCCAGACGATCACGGACTGAACATCATTTTAGCTTAGCATTGGAAAGATTCCACTATGATCCAAATAAAGACTTCTCGCAGCATGCAAGTGTTACCATCGGAATTATGGAAATGGTTTGTAGTTACTGGTAAGCCAAGAAGTTTAAATCTGAGTCTCCTGGTATTTGCTGCAAAAAAGGGAAAGTAAAATTATGCCAACTGGAATCACCGCCACAAGAACTTTGGAATTACACATCAGCAAATACCTTCGAGTCAAAGCATTTTCCTAATAACTTCAGAAAATACAAGTCATGTTTCCAAATGACATCATTCGGCACCACATCAGTTGTTCAACAGATTGGATTTCTATCCACATTCATGGTGCAAGGGCAAATTTACCATAAAGCGGAATCGTTACTTTTGCTACCAGATCAACCACCAAAATTTCTATACTATACTATATTTTTATATAAACTATATTTTATGGAAAACAAACTAATAGAAACTGACCAGGTGCACCTACATCTCAGGAACAAAATTTCAGATTGTCTACAAAGGATGTTTCATAAGCAAAATGTTCTTTTTGAAACATTTAAAACAGCAGGTATTATGCCTCCAATTAAAGCATTCTGCCTATTATTGATAAATTGGGGCAATATATAAGCTATTTTAATGTTACCTCAATACAATTTTTCTTTCAATGCCAGAGTAGCTTGTTAGTGAATGATTTATAATTCTGCTAATATTTTCTTTCTCAAACAATTGCAATTTTTAATAAATTCATCCCAGGTTTGCTAGATAACCTAGGCCATTCCATGATGGTCTATTTTATGCAGTCCCATTTTGTTGTAGAAACTGCTTAGATTAACTTAGCTGCGCTGGTTTGTCTTGCATTAAGTAGCTCCCGTATAGAGGTCTTCCGATGTCAATATATGTAAATATGAGAATATGTTAAAATATAGTGTCAAACAATTAAATCATGCATATAAAGACAAAGTAAATAAAAATACATTTCTTGTCCCTGGAGCCTTCAAATCATGAATTTCCCTGACATGGAAATTTTTGTTAGTGTAACATGCTGTCATCCTTGTTTCGAAGCTACTGCTTTGTAAATGCTTTTGTGGAAATATAGCTTTTTGTGCTTTGAATACACAGTATTACTCTCCGATTTAGATTTCCTTAGCTCAGTAATGGAAAATGAAAAACAAACGGCAGGCTAAAGATAATAGACTTTCTTTCTTTGAGCTGAGAGTAGCTTTTTCACATAAAAAAGGTCACCAAATAGCTGTAGTCCATTAGGGAATGCTCAGCAAATGTTGGCTTGATATATTTTATTGTAAAAAAAAAAAAAAATGAAATACAATCAAGCATCAATGGAAAATAACAAGATTTTCAGATGTGAGTTTGAAAAGAAGATCTAGAACTGATTATAGTAGGCAAATTGCCCATAAAAGTGTTTTGCATAAAATGTGCTACTTATAAAGTGTAAGCATTCAAAAAATATAATGTAATATTTTAATTGTTAATAAAATTAACATTATTTAAATATTCTAATGAATAAACCTAAAAATAAAATACTGTTTATAGCTACTGTAATGTGCATTGATGTGTAATATGTCAGCTCTCTATAAATACTGTGTACTAATAAAAAATAATGTCAAGGGTATTTACAAAACCATACTAGAAGCTCATATGTTGCTCTCCTACATATTATAGACATAGGATATAGGAGTACAGGTAGTTCCCGGGTTACACACGAGATAGGGCCTGTAGGTTTGTTCTTAAGTCAAATTTGTATGTAAGTCAGAACAGGTACATTATTTTATTAAATGCAATTAGCACAGATGTTTGTCTCAACATGTTATTAGGCAGTGAGGTGTCAGTTACTGTATCAAATCCTCACTGTGAGTTAATCACAAACACAGCAAAAAAAAAAACTTTATGGAGCCTAGACATTTAATAACTTCTGGAGGAAGCTGTGCTTTGATATGCAAAAACAAACAGATGCAGAGTTTGTATTGATTATCAAAGAGTTACAAGATGCTAAAGTTCAGCTCTTAAGATCACCCACAACCTCAGCTATGTTAAGCAAAAGATTTCTTCAGCAAATCATGAAAACTCTCCCCATCAAGCCTCCATCCTGCACACGAGTGAACAGGAAAGCCCCATTCGTCTCTAGGAGTCGTCTGTATGTTGGATGTCCTTAACTCAGGACTACCTGTATTCTAATTTCAAAGAGTCTACAGAGCCAATCACAATGCATTGCCTGGGTTGGATTTTTTTACATACTTTCCAATCAGTAAACTGTAAGTAACCTTTGCAGCTGGGGGATTCAGAATTTTAACCTTGGATGCCTAGAAAACCAACTACCCCTTTCATCGCAGAGACAACTTCCTCTAGGGTAAAATTGTGCCACACAAAGGGTTCTGATTATAAAACTGGGAATCAGACATTCCCTTAAACACTCCTTGATGGAAATTTTCCAGATTCATATGTTTTAGCGGGCAGTAATTGATTTCCACCAAGGAATGTTTAAGGGAATGTCATATTCCCTGTTTTATAAACAAAAATGTGCCCGGATGACTGGTGGTAAATGGTAAAAAATGGTTTATTGTAACACACCTTTTTTAAAATAATATTATTATTATTATTATTAATATTAATAATAAACAGTATGCTAAAAGGGGGAGATGTAAGGTGTGAATTGAAAACAAAGATGCATTTTTATGCATCTGAGAATTGCAAATAAAGTTGATGTTAAATTACATACATCTGCATGGAGCTGAACATTTGATTAGTTTCTTTTCTAAACTTTATGTATGTTCTTTACAAATAAACCATGTAACCGTGTCTTTTGGTGTAATTAAGACTTGAATGGGAGAGTGAGTAAAGGCCTAAAGCCCTAGAAATGGCCTAAATCTACGTGAAAATTTAACACCCCCAGCCCAGTGCATTCCTGGAAAGATGTCACTCTTACTTCAGTTAACACAACATAAAAAACAGAGGTTTGATGTAGTAAAAAAAGTATAAAACTCCCCAACTTTTTGAGAGATGCTGTTGTCAAAATTATCATTAGTATTTTGAAATATTAGGTTTTTCAACACAAAAAGGTACACAGGTTATTTTTCAAAAAAATCAAACTGTGTCCTTCATTGAGAGAACACGGTCTTCTATTTCTTCCACCTATATGATGTGTTTCTGAACAAAACAAAAATGCACTTAGGAAGTCCTTCCTTTATTATTTTTACATTTTGGCATAGTTACACCTAATGGACTGATTTCTTTTTTAGATTATAAATTCCATTATAGAATCAGATATGAGTTGCATGGTATGTAAATAAACTCCATTAGCAAAGACAATGTAAATGCTAATTGGACCAACCTCTGAGAAATTATGTAAACTGCCATTACTGAACTCATTCTAAAGAAAGGTAATTGCCTAGGTATAACGTTAATCTTTTGGTTTCAGTAGTTTCAGTCACACAATTGAAAAACTGTCAAATCATGTGATTGATCACCTGAGCATCATACCCATTTTGAGTCATTGATTTGGGTGGAGAAAATATTAAAACAAAAGGTTTCTTTCTGGTGGAGGTCTAAATAAAGTAGCCCAGAAGTTTGTTTGCCAACCCTGAATATTACCAAACAGAAAAATGAATAACGAAGACGGGTTTTTCAGGCAAAAAATCAATTGTAATAATGATTACTTCTCAAAATACATTGCAATACAAATACCAGTATTTCGAATGGCTGTAGAGTATTATCTCATTTTAAGCCATATTGGCCCAGTGGGGCACCAGACAATAGACCACTATATGGAACATATGACCAAGTATAACTCGTATCACATCAAACTGCTTTGAGTGTAGAAAGGCAGAAAGCAAAGATAATGGGTGTTTTCTTCTTGTCCTACACAAATACATTTTCACATAAGCACTGTATTATGTTTAATACACTGTAGGGCTCTATTTATAAAACAGGGAATCCGACATTCCCTCTAACATTCCCTCATGGGCCCAATTACTGCCATTGAAATATTGAAATATTTATAGCACTTTACATTTTTTTTAACTGGTAACCAGATATTAAACCTAGTAAAACCCTTGCATCACCTTATTTAAAGACTGTGATTTGTTGGATTTGGACTTAATAGCAGGTGCTTTTTTAAGCCTAATGTATTTGATTTGTATTTTAAGATTTTTTTTTTATTTTTCTAAAAAAAAGGATCAATGTATAACAAACAAAGACCATGTAATTTCAAAAGGTATGGAAACAGCTTAGAACAAGATTATTAAAGACCAAAATCTCCATGCATTGGAATAAAACACACAGAGGGTGGGTGTACAGGGTGACAAAGGCTAGGGGATGATGAGGAATGTGGGTGTGCCGTGGACTTGGTCATCAATTGTATAAAAAAAATTACCAATGGCAGAAGTAGAGAATATAAATAGGTGCTATCAAGGGATGTGGTTCTAGCATACAACACCTAAAGTACTACATGCGTCTGAGTTATCCCTATGTTACCTAAGATAGATTATTTCTTCAGTCAGGAGAGTCTTGATACTATAGCCAGTAGGTATTACAGAACTTCTCCTCTGTACCATAAATAGTTGAGGTTAGGTTTTCCATTAACATAATTTCATTAAACTAACGAAACCAAAGTCCAATGGACAGTGGTAATCACTGTCTCCATAATATTGGCACAAATGTCCTAGCTGCCTTAACTAAGTATTTAAGCACCGCAGCAAATGAAGGCTGCGCTTTCAGATAAAATATCTTTCAGAATATGGTCCTTTTGTATGACTGACAAATAATAATTGACAGTTTTTCTAGTAAAAGTTGTTTGCATGCTATATTTTAGTTTAATTGACTGTCTCATTTTTTTTTATTGCTGGTTATTACTAATAGCTTCTCTTTAGATAAACTCCCCAATCATTTTGTGCTTGTAATGGTTCTGCTATATTAAACCTTTTCCAGTGGTGAAAATAGCCAACATTGGACTCCTGTGCAGAATTTACTTAGGGTCTCCCTGTTGAACTGATTTGGGCCACTGTTTGCTGAGGAGGATTCGGGGCCTACACAACTTTCTATGTCTACCTCATTTTCTTGTGTTGCCCACTGCCCTGCATTCTTCCTATAGTTAGATATACTGATACATTTTTTTCTTAGGCATAGAAACTGTCTTTGCTCCATTCAGCACAGCCAAGCAAAAATCAATGGAAAGTGGATGATGCTTATCCTCTCTTCATTATATGCATGCCCATAAGTGTCCTTGACTTCCAATAAATGGTTTGTTTCTGCAACATACATTTTCTGTAATAGTGCCCCTACCCTCTACTTGTATCCACTGGTAATGACCATATCCTAATTTTTCCTGGCAAGTTAGGTTATTTTCCCTTGCCTTAACAACAAGTATAAGTCCTTTAAACTACCTTATTGTATCAGTCATTTAATTAGTTGCAAAAATGTTTTTAATAATCTCATGAACCGTTTCGTAAGAACATATTGAGACAAAACTGAGCACTGTTTTGGGCAAAATCTGAAATTAAATGAATTTACCAGTGTTACATTTTTTTGAATTGGATAACATAACAAACAAAGGAATGTTGCTGTATTCTTAAAGCAGTGTAGCAAACAAAATGTGTAGTTTATACAATAATAAAGTTGCATTGCATTGTACAATTTTGTCATAGATTATTAAAGATGTAATGAGCCTAAAGCGAAAGTAAATCCAAAACAATAAAATCACACTTACCTTCAATCCCGCAGATCAGTCTATCTATTGGGAGGTCTCTTCCATCGGGTTTCGTGTTGTCACGGTATCCGTTTTCGGGCCAGCGCACCAGGGAGCACCAGGTTTCACCATCTTCTCCTCTTCTGTGTTCTTTATCCTATGTCACCTGATCTCTCACTGTGTAGATTGGGTGACGTAGATCAGGTGACGTAGATTGGGAAAAAACTTGCTGCGTGAGATCTGCAATTTTTTTACCTTATGATGAAAGGGCTCCTTCTACACATGCATGAGATGCAGAAGGAGCAGACTTACATCATGCATCCCGTGAGGCTCTGCACTGCCATTCATTCTTGATCGCCTAGGTGATTGAGAATTAGGGGGCAGTGCTGCGCCCTTTTTTTTTTTTTAAAAAGGGTGTTGCACTTAAAAAAACACTAACAAACCAAATTTTTACTTTGAATCAAATGCTTTTCTACCCTTTTATGTAAAGTAAAAATTCTGAGCTTAGGTACGCTTTAATCATTTTTGGTGTTTCCAAAAAAGCTAAAAATATAGGTTGTCCATGCAGGCTTTAGGGATTTTAATATCTATACAGCATAAAAATGTTACAACACTGCCCTTTGGGAAAACATTGTCCACATTTCCAACACAAAATACTTGACCTCTGTTCCTGCTGTTGTGTCCCCTGTCTGGAAATAGCCAGGAAGTCCCCAAGTGTTAATTGAAGGAGGTGGATGATCAAATTATTGTGCATTCACCAGGCCAGTAAGAAGTATGCTTTATTTAGCATCTTTAGCATTCATGTTATCCAACATTTTAGAGTTACAATTTTTTCTATAGACAATTAACCCCCAAAACAAATTTCCCTATTGCACATATACAAATTACCCCTTTGTATGCCTTTTCTATTGTCTCAAAGCTTGTAACAGTTTCAGGAATATTGGATGATAAATGGAATTGATCTTTTACATGAATCATGTTCTTTTAAATCTTGTATCACAAGTGCCTTTTTGCTCTCCAGTTTAGTTGTCTATACAAGGTGTGACTGTGTGCATGATTTTATCCAATAATGTCTCTTCTATACTCATGTGTACCAAAAAACTTTATAGCTTTATAGCTTTAAAAATGTTTAGATGTAACAATAAACAGATGTAAGCTATATTGTGGAGAGTGTTCCAAATGTTGTAAGACAGCAGTATCACACCAAACAACCACAGGCCATTTGTAATGTTGCCACTGTGTAACTGTTGGGAAACTGGGTAGGCAGAGCTCCCATTCACAAACAAGGTAAACAGTGATTCGGGCTGACATGACTACTTAGTAAAGCACTGCATAATATGTTGGCGCTATTCAAATACTGTGTAATGATAATTATATGACCATTCAACTTTGCTTGCAACACCTGCCTGACCTGCAGCCAACTAACACCAGACGTAACAACAGTCTAAAGACAACTACTTTTTTTTATTTCTTTTGACATTCACTAGAGTGAAAATAGCCCAACTATTGCTGTTTTGTTACATTAACCGCTGATAACTAGCTTTTCAGTAGTCAGTTCTATATACTA
>NC_092866.1:21701637-21753408 GCF_032062135.1 Pyxicephalus adspersus
TATATATATATATATATATATATATATATATATATATATATATTCTTTTGTAAGGGCCTAATAGTGCAGTGGACATGAACATGCATGCACAGAAACACAAGATGGAAGACTCTAGCCAAAGGCTTACAAAGCAGTATGACACATGTGGAGAAGCAGAGGACAGATATACATGCTCCCATGGCCTTATTCATTATGATGGTGCCTTCATTGCACCCTAAGCATATTTTTACATAGCTTATGTCTAAAGACTGCCTACAAGTGTCAGGCATTACAATTAAACATTTATGAAAAGGAATAACTTAATGTTAGTCTGACACTTTGGCTCTGATTTATTAAAGTTCTCCAAGGCTGGAGAGAATATACTTTCACCAGTGAAGCTGGGTAATCCAGCAAACCTGTAATGGATTTCCTAAAAGTCAAGCTATTTGTTAGCAAATGTTTTCAATCCTGGACCAGATCCATTCCAAATTTGCTGGATCACCCAGCTTCACTGATGAAAGTCTATTCTCTCCAGCCTTGGAGAACTTTAATAAATCAGGGCCTTTACAGCAAGCACCATATAGTACCTGGTCCTTCCTTACAGCACCACTGTGACATTCAACCAGTGGAACCTACTGAGAAACCTTATACTTCTGAGTATATGGCACATTTTGTAATCACCACTGCCTTTCACAATATAATGTTAAGTAATCTAAGCCAATATAGATATTTTGGCAGGGTCATATTGGTGGGGTGAACATACCCTATTGAAATACTTTTGAATTTTAAGGGCAACTAGACAGATACTTTATGTTGTTTACAATGTACTATCAATCTTTGTATCATTGTAAAATCAATCAAATCATTGTAATTGTAAATTGTTTTCTATTACACAGTTTTATTTTAAAATATGTGGTTTAAGAAAAGCTAAAACAATTGTAAACACCTTAATAAATAATAGCATAATCTGGTGCAAGACATGCTGCAGGAGGTAATTTATTAGAGAGGAAGTTCATTCCCTCAGCCAAGTACGCAAACTTGCAGGTGGCAGATAGTGAGGTTAAAACTTATCAGAACTGCTTGGTTAGATTAAAATTTTAGGCCTTCCTCTGACAAAATACCTTGTGGTTTATGTTCCAGGGGTTGATAATTTGTTTCCAGAATTTGTGGGGGAAAATGTCCTGTCCTTGGTGGTAAAGTCCCAGGGCTACTTATCTATATCTATAGACGGTATAAAAAAAATGCATTTTTGGTGATAAAGATATATTTTGACAAATCTAGATCCAGATATAGATAAGTAGCCCTGGGACTTTACCACCAAGGACAGGCGCTAACAAGCTATCCCCATTGGACCTGATTTATTAAAGCCCTCCAAGACTGGGGAAGATACATTTTCATCAGTGAACCTGAAAGATCCAGCAAACCTGGAATGGATCTGTAACAAAACTGAAAACAATTGCTAACAGCTAACACATAATGTTTATGAAATTTATTCCAGGTTTGCTGGATCACCCAGGTTCACTGGTGAAAGTGTATCTTCTCCAGCCTTGAAGATTTTTAATAAACAAGGCCCATTCCTACCCCATTATTACCCACACTAAAATCTGTAACTTTTGAACAAAACAGATTGTCTCAAATTGACAATAGATCTCCCTGTTTACCTATCAGTTGCTGACTGTCTATATCCACATATACCAAACACTACTGAAGAAAAAAAGGTTAGTTTTGTTAAAATAAGATGTAGTTTAGTTACAGGTATTGACAGTCTCTTTTCACAGTAAGTAAATACCTTTCTTGTTTGGATAACTTGTTGACAATCTTTTTTTACAGTACATACTAGTTTTGTAGAAAAGACTGAAACCTCTTTTTTAAATTGATAGAGCTGCCAACTGATTTCCAAAGTTTGAACGAATAACCTATTTTGTTTGAAAAAAATGGTTTTCCTAGAAAATACCATGTGGGTTACCTGGCAATCTATTTTTTCTGTCTGATTGTCTTTCACAAGTGTCAGGAGGCTACCCTTCATAAAAAATTAATAGGGCTTTAATAAACTGTAGCTTTCTGCCTCTCCCAGATCCAGAGAGTGAACAGACATCAACATCATTACCACTAACCAACATCTACGTAACTGCTATGAAATAGACTTCATCATCCACAACCACCATGTGCAGTTTCTGTATTAGCTTGCCAGCAATCATAGCTAGTTTTTTTTTAAAGTTTTAAAACTGGGACATTACTGACAATAACCTAAAATCAAAGTTATGGCAACAACAAAGAGAGCACACAGAGCCCTAGAAACTATCCCCCTGACGTACAAACAGGTGTGTGGCTGAACACCAAATGAGGACACCCTTTGACAATTGAATACTAAGTATTCCAAGTACAGGTTACCAAAGTGAATAAATATGGTATTTGGGTTATTTGTGTGTGCATAATAATTTTGTTTTTTTAACTATAAATTATATATGGCCTCAGCTCACCAACTAAGCCCAAAATTAGTAAGTGTTCAAAATGATGAACGTCAAAGGCGCCATCCAGCAAAAATTAGGAGAAGCAGGAGAAACTCTGTTCTATTTCCCCTTTAAATGGGGAAAAGTTGTCAACCAACAATGTACTGATATCATGTGTTAATCGATGACATCACACATAAGCCTAGAGATGATACAGGTCAATAGCCTGACCTACAATTCATGTCAAAATCTGCAGGCAAAAAGTTGTAGAGAGATGAAAAGAAAAAAACATGAAACTAACTTGCCATAAACACCATTCTTTCCTGCCACAAGGTTCAGCAAATTTCCAATCTGCGAGAGAAACTCAAATTACTCAAATAAACATAGAAATCTAAGGTAAAAGTCCTCACATTAAGAATTACCAGCAACAAGTACACCATCATATATAAGTATACAGGTAGTGCCAGAGGTAAGGACATCCAACATACAGACAACTCGTAGATATGAACGGGGCTTCCCTGCTCATTAGTGTGCAGGGCAGAGGCTTGATAGGGGGGAGAGGTCTGTTCGCATGACTTCTTTTTGCATATCAAAGCACAGCTAGCTCCAGAAGGTAATTAATTATTGTAATTAATGTCTAGGCTCCATAAAGTTTTTTTTTTTTGCTTTTTTGTGAATAACTCACAGTGAGGATTTTATAGAGTAACTGACACCACTCTGCCTAATATTATGTTGAGCCAAATATCTGTCCTAATTGCATTTATTAAAATAATGTACCTGTTCCGACTTACATACAAATTCAAATTGGAGACCATGTTCTTTATTTAGTAAGTGTTAGAGGAATAGTTAAGAAGCCATCCACTAAAATATTACTTATAAGTTCTAGTATTTGTATTGTAAACAGACTACATTCTTTTTAACAAGTAATTTTTGGCCCTAGATGCTGAGTTTTCAAGTAAGAGTATAAGAATACATCAGACACAGCAGTGCATAGTAAAATGGTCAGCAACATCATATTTATTTTTGTTCAGCACGGCTTCTCCATCATGATTTGGTTTATTTTGTGCAACAAACCAAAGAGCAGATGTGTGATTTCTGTTTGATTCTCATTCTCAATATGATAGCTATTGTATCTATCATATGAACAGTGCAAGATAATCTCATTTCTTGTTACACTGCAGCAATCCAATATTGATTCGTCTGCATGAAAACATATACCCGGTATACTGCAAGAATGAATCATATAGAACAAAATAAAGATGTTATACAAGCCTTTTGCCAAAAGAGGGCACCTTCATATAAAGCACAACATTATGTTAAACAAGCCTGCAGAGCTCTGAATATCTATAAAAATGTAATAGAATTATGTTGATTTAATCCACTACTTTATTTTATTGTATTCCCACTTAATCATATCTGAACGAATTGCTGTTGCATAAATGGTTCATCCCAAAGATGCTTTTAGAACACAGAGCTATATACACAGAAAAATCGACAAATCAATCACTAGGCGATGATTTGCCAGTTAATTTTGCTTTGTACTTTACACTGAAAGATTATTTGAAATTCAAATCAAATTCTCCTTATTTTCATCCAGAAAAGACGAGCCTAAAACCCATATGTAATAAGATGAAGACTGCAGTCAATTTATACACTGTACTCAACAAAAACTGCCTTTTTTACAAGCTTTCATAGTTAGAAGATTAAGCATTTGGGCAGATGGCATGTTTATATAGATAACAGAGGAAAGTTAACAAATGACAAAAGGTGTTCTGTGTTTGTAAAATCCAGTTCTAAGACAATTCCTTTGGTATCAAAGACTACTAACTTCTATACTATATATACATACAAATATATTTATATAAAATGCTTTTATCATCCGCATAAATCACTGCTAACTAAACAGGGCTGGATCACTAGTTTTTCTGGGCCCCATAGCAGTCATATGGGCTGCTACGGGTGTTAGTATGACCTTGAGTATGAGGTTTATTCCACTAGGGCAGCAGTCTCCAACCGGTGGTCCGTGAGAACATTTTGGCGGACGGTGGCTCTGGCAGGTGTGTCAAGAGAATGACCCTGGTGGAAGGGTGCACTGGCCAGAGCCATGGACCAAGTCTCCTGTACAGATTGTAGGCTCAGGGCAGTGGGCCCACTCTCCCATCGCAGGCTCAGACCTGCGATGGAAGATTAGGTGGGTTCTGGCATCATGACGTCACTCTGGGGGACTTTTCTTCCCTTTTGATTGACACATGGCTCCCCGCGCATGCCTGGTCCGGAGTCTATGCATTTAATGGTCTGTTGGGAGTTGTGCTGTTTACAAAAGTGCAAAAATACAATAACACAATGTGCTTCCTTTTTTATTCTTTATTAGAATATACACACACACAGGTTGTCCCTTGATTAAGGACATCTGACTCCTAGATACGACCAGAGCTCCCTTGCTCATTCGTGTGCAAAATAGAGGTTTGATAAGGAAGAGAGGGCGGTTTGCATGACTTGAAGAAGAAATCTTTTGCTAAATACAGCTGACTGAGCTCTTTTGCAACATTTTGTAACTCTTTAATGACCAAGACAAACTCTGCAGTTGTTTCTTTTAGCATAATAAAGCACAGATTGCTCCGGAAGTTAATGAATGTCTAGGCTCCAAAAAGTTGTGATAACTCACAGTGAGGATTTTATACAGTAACTGACACCATGCTGCCTAATAATATGTTAAGACAAACATCTGTCCTAATTACATTGATTAAAATAATGTACCGGTTCTGACTTACATACAAATTCAATTTAAGAACAATTCTACAGTGCTTGTCTCGCATGTAACCCGGGGACTACCTGTATATATATATATATATATATATATATATATATATATATATATTAATAAAATGCAGTTTACACAGGTATAGTGGGTGATCTTCTGGCCTTCCCTAGAGTAGGCAATAGAGATTTTCTTTTACGAAATACTTCCAGTCTTCAAATATTACCATATTGTCCTACCAAAAGATATAGAACAACAACAGAAAAAATGTATATATAATTGGGGAAGGATGATTGCACTTGCAGGTATTTGTTGTGGCACTGTTAGGGTAATCACACCACATTTCTTGTTCTAGTGGCACCTATGTGGCAAAAATGTGATAGGAGTTAGTGGAAACACGAGGTCTACCCAACGAGACAGCAACTTGACTGGGTTACTCCCTTGCTCATTTAAACCAACATTATTGCATATAGTAGGAAGATTTTTTAAAACTGTTTTACGATTTAAGAGCAGAACATGATTTTATTTAAATCCAAATTTTATTTCATGTCACCGGCTATTGTTAAAAATAATTGCATTTTTCAACCATTATACTATGTATACTAATACTGCTGAGCTGCCTTTGCAGTGGTTGTAAATTCTTTAATGTGCATTACCTCTAAAAATAATTACAATAAAAACACAAACTTGGAGATCAATACTGGAGATTCTTTTAGGGGATAGGGACTATTTCTGCTTGTCAGTCATTTTCTTTATGGCTACTAACCTGGGCTGATTGATCTTCTTTCAATTGAGTTTACAGAAGAATGCTGTACAATTGAATGCTAATAGTCCCTGATGGATACTTTTAGTGGAAACTGCTTCTATCCTGCATTAATGAGAGGTTTACATACTAAATTGCATACTTATTTGCATTCATAGCTACAGGAGATATTCATCTTTCATCTGGATACGCCATATGTACATTTTGTTGGCAAAAAAAAAAAATAATTCATGGGAAATTAGACTTGGAAATTACAAGTGTATTTTTTAGCTACAGGTGTATAGATGATATGAAATTTGCTGTACAGTACAATAACAACTGAATCTAATAAAATTTTACATTTATATATGTATTTTATCTGAATGTTCAGTCTTTTAAATCACGCTACATAGCTTTGCTCAGTTACAAAAAATACTATATTTACATTTTTTTTGTATATATATATATATCATTGTCAGAAAGCAGCTCTACACTTATATACTATAATATTTAGTGGAAACTGATTCACCTACTTTCAGGTTATTTGGGTAGATTTAGGATGTTTACAAAGTAAATGATCATACTTCAATGGATAATTCACTTAGCTTAGTAAATGTGGCAAAAATTTACTTTGCAAAGAATATCCAATCATCAATAAGAGTAAACATAGTTTGCATTTTACTTCATTACTTTTGATTGGTTTTATTGATAGAGTTAAAAATGATATGGCTATACATTATTTTCAATAGAATTTATTATGCTTAAAGATTTATAATTAAAAGTGATACCCATACTCCCAAAATACACATAATCAGAAACAGTTAATTGGCATTATGAACAAGACTACTTATTTAGTTATTCTTAAATAAAAATAACAACTTTATTTATCTCCGAATTAGAAAAGATACAACACTTGGAAAGGCTTGTTGCGGAGGACGACAACAAGTGGGAACAATATAAATTGATCTGGTCAACCTGGGATTGGTTCAAAGAATCAACTCAATTTAAAATCCTTTGGCAGTGACACAAAGTGCGAGCATTAGTGTAGATCACTTTATTTCGAGTAGGTATGCAGTAAGGTGATAGAGAATTTCTGTTTATGGCCAGTCGGGCTCTCCCCCCCTCTTTTTTCCCCTTTTTCCCCCCCCTTACCTACCTTTCGTCCCCCCCCCTGGGCTACCCACTTTATTGTTTTCCCCCTCCCAGTTAAAATACTTTTGCACAAGTGAAGATCCGATATATACACCGGTATACCCGGTGCTGAATATAATAACTGAGTCATTTGATTTGGAAGTTAGTTAAGACACTTTATTTCAGTAAGGTATATGTTAACATATTTCTTTGAAATTTTTTTCATATGTCTTCCATACCTCCTGTTTGTATGTACCAATGGATCTATATGTGTCTACAAGCACTGATGTATAACTGTAAAGTGTCATTTGTATTATTTTAATAGGTGTAAATGGCGGGCCGGGAGGATTCCAGGCCCTCCTTTATTTTTATTTTCATTATTTGTATGTACGATGTTATGCTATTCTGTTATGTAATAACTTGTGTAGATATTAATAAAAACCGATTGATACAAAAATAACAACTTTACAAATTTGTAAATAATATCAGTTATTAACATATCATGTTTGCATTTTATGGCACAGCACAGGAGTGTTTTTTATTTTAATTTCTTAATAGGGCCCTATCCAGCGTGAAGGTCTGGGGTCAGCATTGCAGGTGACCCATATACTAATAATAATATAATAATATTAATAACAATATTCTTCTAACTGGGGATTCTAGTTTGTATTTTCTGTGTTGCCTAGAAAGGTAGAGGGGGAGAGCAAAAAATGTAAACATGGCCAACTGATCAATGGCAGACTAGGTTCAGTGGGTAAGTGGTTGACCAAGATGATTAATGAATTAACAAAAGATGTGGAACTGAAAACATCCATTATCTGTAGATCAGTGCAAGCACTAAGATCCCCAGGGGTTGATTTATTTACTATTCTATATTTTCAAAGAAGAAGCTAATTATTTTGAAGGTGAATTACATGCTTTGGTTGGAAAACAAACACCATCAAGTTCAACTACAGGGAAAAACAAACTCCAAACACACCTAAGTCTGATCACCAAAAAATTGCCATCACTCCTGAATACCCTTTCCTGAAATCCTGAAAGTATATCTTTTTCACCATGTCTTCTTGAATATCTCTGGAAGATTTATTGGTTCATGTCTTGCCCTCTGAAGAAGCCCCTATCAGCAAAATGTGTCAGAAACCGAATGTTATGTTTCCTAATGGATGATACAGCTAGAGTAAAAGTAAAATATTCTGTAAGTGCAGCATCTGGTAATATTATGTTTTGGATGTTTCCCTACTATAGTCATATGTCTTTAATACAGTATAAGGTCATTTTTTTGGGTGGGGGAGGCCAATTAACTTAACTGCATGTTTTTGAAATGTGGGAGGCAACCTGGGAGTACCCGGAGGAAACCCACGCAAACACGGGGAGAACCGGCAAACTCCATGCAGATAGTGTCCTGGCTGAGATTTGAACCTGGGACCTAGAGCTGCAAAGGCTGGAGTGCTAACCTCTGATCCTGATGCTGCCCTAATTATTAATATTATTACATTAATGTGCCTGCAGTAAACAATTGTTTTAAGGGGAGTATTCTTAGGTTTTACACAAAAAGAGATATACATGGTAAGGGCAATGAAATTCCAGATTAATCAGTTTAAACAATTTTGTGACAAGTCCAAGTTGTGAAAACACATCCCTTATCAGTCAGCCAATACAAATAACTATTTTATTCATATTTATTCAATATATTCAAAAATATATAAATAACTGCTACCGACCCAACGGATAATTTATTATCTGTAAATTAAGTAGCATTCTGGAAACTGCGTTTTAATAATTGAGGGTAATACAAACTAGTAGACTACACTTACCACCTATAAAAATTACTACCCTAAGATGTTATCATTTGCAGCACAATATGCATTTGCCAGTCCAGGCAAACTACATTTGAAACAAGAAATAACCTGTCATTTAAAAAAAATTAAACATAACTTTTTTATGAAGTATAAATAATACTCAACACTAGGAATGAGGTTCAAATGTAGTGAGGTTCACACAGTGCATACATCTGGCTTTTCCCCTCGGAGGTTACCAGATAGAAATAAAAAATATCCTATATTGTCCCTGGTCACCCGAAGCACAAAGATGACCATAAATAGCCATACTGTATAGGATAGACCTGTAGGAAGTAAAAAGTAAATTATGAAAGGAGATTTAATGCCCTCCTCCCCCTAAACAAAACTACAAAGAGTTTTGACTTTACATATGTGAAAATATGACTACAATATAACATAAGTGGGAAGAAGATAAAAGAGACAGGAAACATTTGGTTGTACATAGGATTAGGATATAAATGAGGAAAAAAGTAACTCAGCAAGGGAGGCAAAAGATTGATCTAAAATACTTCTATTAAAAGTATAAAGCTAATGTGATAAAGGCCTGCTGGAATGGCCAGCCTGGAATGATGGAACTTCCATACACATGCGGGAGAATTAAACTATTGCAGCAACCATGTCATTAAAAAAAGATAATTAAATTAGGAGGAAACATAAACAGTCTCTTCTGCAATGAAAGTTTTGCTGTTAGCAGTTTCATATCTCTTTAACCTCCCTAGCGGTAACCCCGAGTGTGACTCGGGGTAGAAAAAAGTTGCTACAAGTGGTAACCCTGAGTCACACTTGGGGTGGGAACACCTAGGGAAGGTTAGTAAATAGAGTGCTTACTTGATCCGCCGGGGTCCCGCGCCGTCCAGCGCTACAATCTCCGTCTTTTTTCTTCTTTCTTCTTCCTGCTTCTGCATCCGATGAGTCACCGGGGAAGTTCCCGGTGACGTTGGTGCGTGTGTATATCCCGGCCGGTTGGGGTGGGAAGTTCAAAATCCATTTGTATTGCATTCAATACAAAATAACTGTATTGAATGCAATGCATTGGATTTTTATGTGTAAAAGCAGTACATTGTTTTCAAGAACATTTATTTTACAGTATATATAATAGTATGAGTATAATATGTATTTTTTTTAATTAAATTTTTTTTTTAAATATAAAGATTTTTTAATTTATTAAATGTATTGTTTTTAAATGATTTTGTGTTTCAAACTTTATTATACTCATACTATTATATTATACTGTAAAATAAATTTTCATGAAAAACAATGTACCGCTTTTAGACAGACAAAAACAGAAAGAAATGAACCGCTAGGGAAGGTAATGTAGGTGGGGCTCAAACCATATCACTAAAACTATGTCATACTATTTAAGAAATTAAATGATATTTAACATGCAAAGAGTTGCTCTGCTTGCTAATCGTTAGAGAGAGAGCTGGTTACGTTATTCCTGGGGTTTGCAAATTCAATACCAAAGGTTCAAAAGAAACAAATAATCTGAGGTAAAAATTTACCTAAAATATTTCTCATTTTGGGGGTTAGTATATTCCTCAGTGCTATTTGCTTTAATGTACAACCTTTCTATTTCCTTTAAAATACATTCCTGTTCTTGAATTATTTAAAGTACAGATCATTATATATGATTAAATGGAAACTAGTTTAGTCAGCATAATAATGCACTTTTTGGTGCTGTCAGCAAACATACCACTTTTAACAGAATTTTAAATCTGAAATCTCAAAATTTTGAGAATTTAAAAAAGGTCTAAAGGTGGATTCTTTTTATATTAGGACTGTTTAAAATACATAAAATTTACATTATAGCTTCCAGTTTTCCTTCATTTATAGGGAAAGCCCTACTTTTAGATATCTCTTTACTTCTCTTCCGTCCAAAATGTTGCCTTATTTTGGACTATTGTATACATTAGTCTAACCTGTAATAGATTGTTTGAATATTTTTAAACAATACTATAAATCGTGACCATAACAGATGGTCCAGTTGTTGTTTTTTACTGTCTAACCTACTTCATAAATATCATGGAAAGAAAACAATTTTTAAAGCATTTTTCTTTCTTTTTTATCAGTGATGTTGACATTTGTAGATGGTGAATGCTTGAAAATATGTCTTTTGTTCATGAAATATTAATGGTCTGTCTGTTTTTCCTTTCTCCTTGGAATGATAGAAGCATTCTAAGATCTAGTAAGGGAGTGTATCTTATCTAAAATTTTTAGAACTAAGGGTATCCATCTATCCTATTTAAGAGATGTCAGATATTCAGGAGGTTTGCTTTACATACTGTTTTTAATGCTTCAAAGTTTCATGTGTAGTTGACCATATTGTACACCAAATTATGATTAAAGGCCACATATAAAAAATGATTAATGTGTAATCTGGTCAATTAGGAATTATTATCTATTGATTATAGCAATATAATTATGGGTAGAAAAATCCAGCAATTACTTATAATTTGTGCTGAATATTTTTGACCCACCATTGTTGTTTACATTTGGATTTGGCAAATATCAGGAATGACTACCGGTGCTGCCTTTTCATCTGTAGGTTTATACAGGCCAATGCAGGTAACCAGGCATACATGTCATAGAACATTAACTAAATTTATTGTAAATAATACATATTGTTTTAGACATAATACATATATAATACAATCATTATATATCAGGATATGACATTATATTTTTTAAGCCTGTTCATTGAAAAGGTAATAAGGTAAAAAGGTAATTATTATTACACATTCCTCGCCGTTGCTGTCAGGTGGCCTTTTTAAATGCCTTCAGCACCTTGCTGCTTTGCTCACCAATCTTCTTGCTTGGACTGCACCAGCCCTCACATTACAACATCAGCCTACCACCTAACCTGCTTCTAATCATCATTTATGTACTTTTGCTGCTGGCAAGTTTTCAACCCTGGCCCATTATCCTACCAGATTCTACCAGCACTCATGCCTCTGTGGCCCTGTGCCAACATCAGAATCACTGGGGTGTGAGTGGCAAGAGATGCTAACCTTATCCCTTTGGGCATCCACCAAGTATGTGATACTATGGCATTTGCGGATTTCATGGAGAGCAAAGCTAGAGATTATCCCTTGAACCCTAAAATCAGAGATTATTGGCAATACAAAAGTAGATCATGCTTACAAGAACTTTCAGTTGATTACTTTGTTCTACATTGCAGGTAAATCCTTTTCAATTAGCTGTATTCCTCTCTTCCTTTTGCAACTAATATTTGATTTATATAATTTAATTCTTAATATACAATTAGATTTATAGAATTCCTTCCAATCTAACCTACTTTTCAACTAGATTACTTTATTACTATCCTCTATTCAGTTAATATAACCCGATAATCATCATGAATCAGTACATAATAATATGATTTCTCATCGTCTTGACCTTATAATTATTTACATACCCATCTGTACCTTATTGATCTATATTTAAATAATCCTTTCTAGGAACGACACCTTTACCTATTGTATTTGATGCAATTGGGCACCCACTCCAACTCTGATTACTGCCTTCCAATATCAGTATCTTCATTGGGTCGGGCTTAGAAGACCTTCCTTCTTGGTTCAATTATTTAATTTTGCTTAATCACACCAGAAGCTTTCTGTCTAGTTGTATGAACTATCTTGTTCACAATGTATATAGGTGAACAGATAATACCTTAATACGCTGTCTTAACATTTGTTGATATTGTAACCTATACTCAGTGCGACTGTACGCATACTTTCTACATTTGTTTTTGGTTTATTTTGATTTATTGTACTCACTACGTATATATTGTTCTGTTTTGTGTACATTATTACACACATTAAATTGTCTTTTTTGGTCACAAAACAAACCCTTCTCCCTCTCTTTCTCCTTATAACTCATTCTTACTCCTTCCTAAAGCAATATTCTTTAAAGAACCCTTTAGCAGTTTAACATTTCAGTGCAGAAAGCTACTGTCCCTTTGCTTAACAGCAATAGAGTCGTGTCCCAAAAACTTTAACTAAGTTCTTAGTGCAATCAGCAAAACTGGCAGTAAACTACAAAATTATTATGACATTTAAATACTTGTGTTGATACTGGGAATCAGATACTATTAGGACCTCACTGGTTCTTGTTCCCGTAGACTGGGTTTGTCCAATATATGGCCAAAAGGCCAGAATTTGGTGGCAGCAAGCTCTCCTAATAAATATGCCCAGCATCTCTTTCCTGGTGGGTTGAGTGCAGTGGAATACAGCCATGTTTTATATCAGCTGCTCCCACCCCAATCTGTCCCACAATTAGGGCAAAATCCCATGGACTCGAGGAATTTTCCATAGTAACCCACTAAAGTTCTGCTGCATGTTGCTTTAATTGGGTGGCAGAACCTGAATGCAGAACCGGTGACACCAATATTGTAAACAAGACACTCCCATGGTCATTTGTTTTAAAACTACAATGGGACTATATGTCTAGCAGTCCTTTGAGCATTGTGGTGGTGTCTGATTAGAAAGGGAGGTGATAACTAAAAGTAGGAAGGTTGGTTGGGGAAAGTGTAACCAGAAGAAAGCAGCAAAACAAAACAGGAGAGAACTAGTACATTTGATACAATATATTTAAAAATGTACGACACAGACACAAAAATCAAAATTTGTTATGAATGAGATGTTCCTGCACATGCTGAAACTTTTATTTTGCTCAGCGATCATGAGCTTTCGTTTGTCAAAAGATAACTATACCTTTATTATAGCTCTCATTTGTCTTCCACCTTCAAGAAAGTTTTATGTTCAGTAGTTCATGCAGCTCCAAGATCCATCAATGCAAAATCTTCTATCCAGATGGCTTTGCATGGACAAGGAACAAGGACTGAAAGATGGGTGCAAAATGAATACTTAAATTAAGGTACAAAGTTAACTGTTGGAAAAGGGGTGCACAGGTGCAACAAATGTTTAGTTCAAATTTGATTTTAGTGAAATAAGTTTTAATTGTACGATACATATATACCATCATATAAAATGTCATATTTGTCACCAAATGTTTTAGGCTTTAAAAAATTAAAGTGTGCTTAGCCTACTCTAGACACTAGGCCTCTATTCCAGGTTCTTGGCTCTTGCTAAAACAGGCCCCACTCCTGGTTTTCTTTCGGTAATTGCTCATTGTCAGGTTGGGGAGTTTCTCAACACAGGTCCCTGTTCAGGAAGACTGTCTGCAATAGCTGCCTGTGTTTTGCCATTTGGTACCCTGTTCACCAAAAATAATCTACAAGCCTGCAGCATCTCAGATTACTTGCAGCTCCACAATGGCAAACTACACCACAAAATGACTTTACCCTGATACCCCCACCTTGGGAGAAAACAGAGGATGTTCATTACTGATTTCTAAAGAATAACCTTGCCTATCAACCTGGGCATGTTCAGTTGGGAGATGGATTAGTAGCATTAGCTACTATTGGCAATGCATTGGCCTCTGCTGGTAACAGAGTTTACCCTCACAAAGCTGCTGGCTAGTTATATCTCAGATGTCACTTTCCAGTAGCTGGATTTTTTAGTAATGCCATGGGCATGAGAATGGAGCTGTTCCCATGTGTGGTTGTAATAGCCTCTACACTTCTTGGAAGACTTTTCTGGAATGTGTCAGTGGGAATTTGTGCCCTACTAAAGTCTACCAAGCATTTGTAAGATCAGGTATTGATGTTGGAAAAGTAGGACCTGGCTCCATCAACTAACTCATCCCAAACCAATTCAATGAATCTGATGTCAGGGCCCCGTGTATGCTGATCCGATTTCTTAGCATCGCATCCATCAAACCACGCCTTTATGGACCTGGCTTTGTGCAGAGGTGCACAGCCATCCTGGAAAAGATAACGACCTTCCTTAAATATGTTTGCATTGTGTAGCATTAACAATACGCTTTAATTTAAACATCTAAACGTGTGTCCAGATACAGGTCACCATAACACACCGAATTAAAATATTAGTTTAACTTGTAGCTCAGAGAAGTAATAGCAACACTAAATAATCTTGCATTCAAAGCCTTTTATGTTTAAGTAGTGCGAATCCTGGCCAGCTGCATGTTCTGTCCAAAACCATAATACACTTTAAATGCCAGCTTTGGGCAGTGTATAGCTGAATGTAATTTGCTGGAAATTATTATTTTTATTATGTATGTGTGTACCTCCACATTGATTTTAGTTTGACACAATTATGTGATAACTTTAATATACACAACATTTTCTGAATTTACCCCAAACAATTTCAATTTTTCTAAACACAATTCTAAAAAATTACAGGAGCAGTTTAGATTCACAAATAGTACCACCAATTCAGCTGATGGGCCATTAATATGCTTTCTGCTCATTTCTTGGATAGAAATAACCCTTATTAACTGAAAAGAGGTTGTAAATCTTCTATCTATAGTAACAGCTGAGGCTATATTACACACTAAATTAATGTAGCATTCAAAAAGAAAATCTATTTGACCCACTTTTCCTTTCAACCCTCTCAGAGAGATAGCGTTTATTTTAAGAAAGTGATTGAATTCATTGCAATCATTGAAATATATTCATGTTATTTATAAAAGCCAGTTCTTGCATTTAAGCAGTTGTACCTCTACACATTACATAAACCTTCTTTTCTATTCCCCCTTTAAAACATGCGCTACTTAATGTTTAAGACAAAATAAAACAGCTTATGAATAGTTGATTATTCTGTACATAAAAATGAACTCCTTAAATTCTGTTTCATTTGTAAAATCTGCAAATACAGAAGCCTAGGCTGACTAACATGTTTTTGCATGAATATAGGCATCACAAATCAGAGCCCTTGAGGAATGAAATTACCAGCGATTCATTCATAATTCATGACTTTTATTATCTTCCCACTACATTTAGTATGAGGTTCAATTTATGGCTTCATTTACATTATACTACATGAATAATGGTAAAAATATGCAAACCCATTTCTTTGTGATCTTCAAGGCCATTGAATGCCAACATAAAATATAACATTGTAGTTACTGTGTAATACAAGTACCAGGTGTGGTTATGTAGCGAAAAGTCAGTGCAGTCTTTAAAAGCACATAAATGGTGTTTAATCATTTATGTTACATACAGAAAAAAAAGAATCCAAGCCACAAATGAGATAAGTAAACAGATTTTTCAAACTCTAATGTTACTTTTGTTCAGTTTATTATGCCGACATAACCCCTGTAGATTTGGAGCAGGCTTTTGTTTAGGTGCTTATATTGTGGAAAGAGATGTTTGATTATTTCTACCATGGACTGGCATGCCAATCAGAAAAACCTTATTTAAAACCATTACATTTCCATTTTTCACATTTTGATTTTTTTTTTAGTTTATATGTTTACCCAGTGTTTGCCTTTTGTACTACAATTTCTCTAGGAATTGTGGAATCTGCTATGGTCCCTGCTGGGTCAGACCTATAGCTTTGCAATAAGGAAAACTAAAGCTCCCTGCTGATTGGAGAACTTTATTTTGACTTAGAAGGGTGTGTCAGATGTCCTCATAGAGACCACTGCTTACACTGAACATAATATAGTTCCATTATAGTTCCAGAGATAAGCTTTCTGCTTAACCTATATCTGCTTAAAAAAGAAAATTAACTACTATGATTTTGCACATTTTTTATTTCGGTGCACCTGGAATAGATTTAGAATTAGGTGTATATGTTCAGTTCGGCTTTAGAACAAGAATTGCAATAATTAGATTTTGTATATAAAACATATTGGGCCTGATTTATTAAAGCTCTCCAAGACTGGAGAAGATAAACTATCATAAGTGGTGATCCAGCAAACCTGGAACAGATTTCTTAAAAATATTTTGCTTTTAGTTGGACCAGATTTATTCCAGGACATTCTCTGGTGATAATCAATCTTCCCCAGTCTTGAAGAGCTTTAATAAATCAGGCCAATGGTATTTAAACATTTTTGATAATAAAAGTTTACATTTTATAGAGGTTTATATAAGGATTTGGACTGTGGCAGCTATGTATTATCATACTAGCCTAGATCTTGCTAAACTGCACAATGCGTACAGTTTGTAAATAACCATCTTAAAGTAGAACTAAACCTGCCTTGGCAGTCAAAATGAAGCGGAATATGCAAGAGGAGGCGAGTTTAGTTCCGCTCTAATACGACTTTCTTTGCCCCATATCATTAACCAATACAGCCCCCTTCCCCCCCCCAGTAGCCCCACAGGGCTTGTTCTACTTTTGGGTTAACGGCCAAAGTATATGAATGTACATTTTACATATACATTTTATATATTTTTTCTCTCCTTTTTGGTGTTCTTCCAGTGTGAACAAAAGAAATGAACGTGACAATAACAAAGCATTTGTAATTGCAACAATTTTCTGGGAGAAGTGGTGCATTTTCTGACATAAATGCAAGGATTCCAATATATTTGGCTATGATTGTATATATATTCTTTAAATTGTATCTAATGCCACCATATGAAAAATTAAAATCTTTAAAAAGCAAAATTACCAGGAGACCCTTAGTAGAAAGATGGAATCTGCTGCAGGTGACTGAGAACACATGCACACGCTTATCTTTATTTACAATAATGCTTTATATCTTATTGATGTTTATTTGGATTATGTAATTTATAATGAAATATTCCAGAGAAAAAGTAATCTAACCTTTCTGTTCTTCAATAAATTCTGTTTGATTTAGACTCTTCCACTCTGAAAGCTTTTCTATTAATTTGTCACTGAGGATAAAAGGGGATATATTTCTTTTACAGTCAGTGTATCATGATATAATTTTTAAATACTGATGCAGAGTCCAGATTATTTTGTAAAGAATAACGTCAAATAAAAACCACAATAATTCTTTTTCTGCATTCACAGAGCATCAGTCAATTTCATCTTCATGACTCAGAAAATAAGAACTGGTAATTCAAGGCTTTTATATTTATTGCAGATCTAGAAAGGCTATTTAAACAGGCTTGCTACAATCAATTTACATTGTGTTCATACAAAACATAGAAAATCATTTTCAAAAATAAGTGTACAGACATACATAGTTATAAGACATTTAATATTTCATTCTCTTTTGTGATTTGTATTACTGGTATGTGAATACTTTGATTTGCCAAATATGCTTGTAATAATCCCCCCACAAATAATTAGGAAGTGTTTATATAGCTAGAACAAGAACTCATCTGCTTTGGTGAACAAAGAATTTCATTGTTATATGTTACCTGTTATGCTAAACAAAACAATGGTATGTGAACAAAAGCTGGACAAGCTTTCCAACATGGGTTTCCCTGTCTACATTCTGGAAATGCAAGGGATCCCTGTGTGTATCAAGGTAGACACCTAAATGACCATCAAGAGGTAGGAGATTTCCAGTTTCTAGTAAAATGTATTGTATTGTAGCCAAGGCTATGAAGCTATGATTTAGCCTTATGATGTCCAATGCCTCAATAAACCTTATATATTGATTGTATAGGTTCAGGGCAATGAGTACACCAGGAACTTTCAAGTGGTGTAGTATAACAACAGATGCCATTGGTTAGCCATGCTAACCATTTCAAACCACTTGGCCTGGCTATCCTGTTCTGTTCAAGGTCACTTAAATATCTGACTTTTTGTACCATTTTATAAATATAGATATGATGGTAGAACAAAGTAAAGATATAGAACGATATTACTATTCTCACCCTGCTAGTAACTACATGCAACAGAAATCCATTACCAAAAGAAGTATTTAACACAGTGTAACAACAAATCACAGCCAGAATGGCTTAGCTTGTAGCAAATTCTAACAGAGTGCTGTGCAATCAGAACAGAGCTCTAACTGACAAGTACAGCCCCAGGCTTGTCGTCTTCACATGGTTCATCTCTAAATCATCTGTGTGACAGCAGAGTATAGTAGATTGAAAACAATCCACCTTTAATCACTTGAAGTGGGCTCAGATAAAGCTTGAGCATCTTTGTTCTCATAATGGAACAAAGGAGAGAAGGGACACGTTGGGTAAATAGGATATGTATGTACATATTAATAAAAAAAAAAAATAAAAAAAAAAATATATATATATATATATATATATATATATATATATATATATATATGTGTGTTTCTATATCCTATAATAGTATTGATTGTAAATATAAAATGAAATAGCAATGGTAAATAATCAAATTTTTCCTCCCAGTCATCATTCTCCATGAACAATTCAGAATCTAAATAAATCACCTTTGATGGTATGCATTATTTATTTTTGACAGATTTGAAATGATATGGATAAAGGAAAGATAAGGGTAGTTAGATTTTTTTGCATAAGAAACGTGAAAAAAGTTATAATATATTGTGGAAAAATCAAATACATGATGCCTAATTCAGATGATATTTGACATAATCTACCTTAATTTTCCCTGGAAAAGGGAATAAAGAGCCTATAAAAGCTGTTAGTAATTGTGTTGCTGCAGAATTGCAGCTCCTTATTTAGGATCCAGGCCTGGAATGTCTGGTAGAGCACAGTTACTCTGCAGAATGTCAGAGAGATCCAGGAGGCTAAGTTGTGTGTTTTCTTGTCATACTTAGATGATTTTGATTTGATGTGAAGGCAGATTGCCCTGAATTAATACCCTTCTGTAGTATACCCCTATATATATATATATATATATATATATATATATATATATATATATATATATATATATACCCCTCTGTAGCAAATACATTTGGTGCTAACCCCCCTCAATATTTAATTGTTTGAAACATGAGTTGTCAGATTACTTGTCTAGCAAATAATTGGGTACCAAGTAGTAAAAGGTTTTATATTACGTTAAAGAATAATTGGTGAGGAATGAAAAAAAATTAAAAGAACCATCCTGCCTTAATAAGGAAGTAAAAATAACAGTATAGTATTCTTCTATTTTCAGCTTTTGCAAGGAAAATTCTATTAAGTAAAATGAACTCCAGTAGTCTTCCATTATTAAAGGTCAATTCTGAATCATCTACTGGTAGCTGATATTTCTCAGGAGCTCCACTTATAGGAACTCCCACTGGAATTTCTATATTTTTTATCCTCCTGAATCAGCCATTAGGGTCAAACTTTTGATGTGAAATGCTTAGTTATGTACAAACTAAGAAACATAGTAATGCTGCTTCTAATGACCATAACAGTTGAACTGACAAATGTTGGGCAAAAAGTGCAGGTGATACTTCATCATTTTGTAGCTTGTCTCTTGTATAAACACTTGGGCTTGTTGTGCCAATAGACTCCCATAACTATAATTTCACATTTGTGTGTACATGTATTATTGTTCTTTGGGAGACACCCAGTCAAAATTTATAGTTTATAGTTTTAGGTGTATTAACAAAACTTTAGTTTACAGCGAGGTCAGTAGTCAAATAGTTACAGCGTTACCGAGGTCCACAATGGTGATATGGCTAACAAATCCACTCATCAGTGACTATACATAAAACCTCTATTTTTTTACACACATCATTTTCAACATTTTAAATAACTAAAAAAGTCTCGGACATGCTTATTATATCTGCTAGTTAAACTCCATCCTTACCTTTAGTCTTCCACAGTTCCTTAACAATCTTTATCAAGTCAAATGGAACCACCCCATTTCCTAACCACAGGACCTTCAGCATGAGCCAATCCTTTTCAATAGCTATCTGGCCTTGTCCATCCCTTTCGTTACTGGAATTTTCATTTTTTTCACCCGTGGAGGTTTGGGATCACATGGGCAATACCAAAGACCATATACAGGCATATTCAACCTGCTTAATGCCCAATCCTACTGATATGCACTAAACATTTTGATCTAAAGCTTCTTCTGCTTGGATCAGAACCAGATAGAAGTACTGTGAGTGGCATTCTGTTTACAGAAAGCTACATATAGGCCCTGTCATGTCAGTAGGTCTAAAATTAGGTGTGCAGTAAAAACAGGAAAGTTTTATTCAAATAATTTGAATTGCATGTTGATTGGCAACACAGAGAAAGTGAGCAAAATATAAACAGAGTAAACTTCAGCTTTAAAGTCTAGGAAATACATGCATTTTATTGCACATGATTAGGGGCCCATTTCTCTATTTATCTCCTGCTACATAGTTACACACAAATATCAGTGAAAGTAGTAAACAAACACAAAGTGCAAACAGTAGTTCCTTTTGTTAAGTGATAACTACAAACAGGAGCACATTCAGATAAAAAAAACATCTACCTAATTGTATCACAGCCCTATATAAGGTATAGAAAACATCCCATGGAAGAAATTGATCTGGATAATAACCAATTTATTTAAAATTGACCAATTTACAGTTTTTATAGACAAAATCACAACATTGAATAACACTTTGTAGTGGGAATTAAAATTCACATATCTTGGTCTCCTCAATGGTCATATACATTGTTACATGCTGTGATGCATAATATATACTGAAAGTTTTGAATAATATTTGCTGTGTTATTAACTAATTTAGTGGGTTGCCACGATTAAACCAGCAATAGGTTCATTATCACCACTTTCCTTCACAGTCTAAAAAGCCATTTAATGATATCTAATTGAGCGACTCAGTCTGCCCGTGATTCTGAATAGCTAAGACCTTCATATCCCTTAGAATCACACAAAGAAATAAAAGACTAAACAGTTGTAAATGCTACAATACTTGGAATTTATTTGTGTTTTTTTTCTTGTGGTTTTATAGAAAAAGCCTTTGGAGATCTTCACTGTCTAAGCTGAAGTAAATCCTTTTTAAACAGAAAACAATAAGCTGGTTTTAATGCAAACTGTGACTGGAATATTAATGAGAAGAACTCCTCTGGGAATATTTTATATCTACATGCTACAATAGTTAGAAATCTTTAACACATTCTTTACGTTAACTTGCTCTTAAAGACTGCTTAACCCATTCAGCATTAGATAAAAAGAAATTGTTAAGAGTAGAACAATAATGTTTTAAATGAGGTAAAAGGGAGATACTGATAAAACTCAAGAGCAGTGCTAGAAGCTGAATAGTAGCAAATAAAGACGCTCCTTAATTACATTCTGTATTCCAAAACCTACGCCATTCTTTTTTTCTTTTTTTTTCTTTGCAGGTTAGATTTTTCTGTCAATACATCTGCAGTCAGAACTGCTAATAAAGAACATCTGTCTCAACATAAACAGTTGGTCTTCGTGTTAAGTGTTGACCATGGTCTATACATCACTACAGATGGACTGCCTGCCTAGCACTAAGAGATCTCTTCTGAATGTGAGCACATTGATAATGCTAAATTTCTGGAAAACCAATGGATCAGGAGAAATGCAAGACATGTTATGCAGGGGATCAAATGAGTAACATTTCTATGGCTATCAAAATTGCCAAAGTCAAATATAATATAACTAATTTATGCTTTACATTTACAGCTTCATACTTTCCTATTTTTGGAGGAACAGTTTCCATTGTGGTTTCCTCCATTTTTGTCATCATTTTTGTAAAATTTTCTAAATTTGCATAATAAAGAACAAATCTTTACCGTTATCTATTTCTTCTGAAGAGTTGGTGGAGATTCTATTGTTTTTATTGTGTTTATTCTTTAACAGAAAACTGTTCTTTGTCCATGTTTTACTGTCTTCATTTTGACCAGTAAAAATCCAACTTCCCTGTGGGTATAGAGGAACATGTGACATGTTGTGTGACAGTACTCGTGCTTGGTGATTGGCCTGTAACATGAGATTGAGGAGAATTCCCTGTGTCCAGACATGTCTTGGATAGTACTGTGTGCGGATGTCATTTTCACTCAGACTAGAGCAAAAAGGACCTCTACACATGGCTATGTATGTTATCCGATAATTACTTATTCAGCTTATTAAGCCTTTCACTTTCTAAGAAAGGTTTCATGCTAAAATGCACATTTTTATATAAGAATAAACTTAAAACCACAAAACTATTTTATTACATAAATATATATATATCACACAAACACAAAGTAATACCTACAGTTTTATGTGAAAATTAAAATTTGAACTTTTTGTTGAGAAAATTATTACCTAATATGTCAACCCTCAAAATTGTATAAGGCCAGAGAAAAAAAATTAATATAATTTTTGGGTTCTTAAAAATTTTTGTAGTTGTTTGTTTTTTTGGGGGTTTGTTTTTATGTGATCCCCTTTACAATCTCCCAGGACCTACAATTTAAAAAGTCGATTATGCTTGTTTTTAAGCAGTTCCCTTCTATGAGTTGTTTGAAAGGCTAAAAATAGCACAAAAATTCAGTTGTTTGATGTGCACAGTTGTGCGCCAAACCTCAGGAGTGTGATGCGCATAGTTGTGTGCCAAGGCAGAACCACTATGTGCGTGTGAATTGTGTTCTATCAGTTGAAAAATTACCCGGCCAATTTTCCAGAGAAGGATCCTCATTTGCATAAGTTTTTATTTTTATGTGTATATTGTTTGTTTTGCTTAATGTGCACTAAAGTATGTACATACATGCATAAATATATATATATATATATATATATATATATATGTATGTATGCATTTATGTGTGTACATATACATTTAAAAGAGAAATGATAGGAAGAAATAGGCAAAGAGGATTTTTTTGGGCATATTGCTTAACATGCTTCAAATTGAAAAGATTGCCTATTTCTTCCTATAATTACTGATGTCATGGCTACAAGCAACGTTCATGGAGGATATTGCTTCTTGTTAATGGAGGAATCCACCTTTATGTTTTTCCACTACCATGCTGAGGTAAGTCAATATATATATAATGGGCCAAGATATAAAATGTCATTCAAACCTGCAGAAACATCCTGAAGGGATGGAAAAGCAAGAAAATATGTTTGGCACAAAGAGTGTTTGTCCCTGGAAGTTTGATATACTAGTACTAATTGTTTTGTGGAAACACCTAAATAATGCATACACTCCAGTATTTATGAGGATTAAGTTAAGTAACAACACAACATCTGTTCCTTTCTAAGAGTGCCTGACCCTGCTTGTGAGCTTGGCAATCAATGAGCTTTGATGTTGTGCTTGGACCTCCTTCCATCACCATCAGGTGTTATAGAATGTGTATGCAACTCAGCTGGACAACTAATTGACAACCAGTTTGGACAGCAAGTGGAAGTGTGTTTGTATACAATAGTGCTAAGATCAGGCAGCACAGCACAATGACAACAAACCTATAACACTACTACAAACGAACAGAGGAGTTATGTGGCAGCAAATTACCATGAGTGCAAATGTCAGACTAATACAATTAAAAAAAACAAACAAAGAAATAAAAACCATGACAATGTATTATTAAAAGGAATATGTACATAATAAATTCAAATACCAATATGTGACAATGGGACTTTGAGAATGGGACCAAGGCAACCGTAATTACAAACCAGGCACAAAAATATTGCAGCAAAAGATCAAACTAACAATATTGAGGATTACAAAGTTACATCAATGCATACCATCCAAGCAAACATACTTGAATTATCACCCCCCACAAACCAGTCCAGTTAAAATAGTAATAATGTAAATGCATATGTATTTCTATGCATTTAAATGTATTTTGACATACACACACAAGTGAAATCACTAAATGTTCCTTGATACATGTATTATAACATCTTTGGAACAATCCTTTTTTCAAATATTTGATTACTTTAAAGCCAAACTAGAATGATATTTGAATTGAATCACAAATGCTTGGTGACATTTTTTTTCCATTCATACTATTGTTAGATGACATATTATAAAGTGCTAATTAGTATATTTACAGCTTGATCTAAATTCGTTTGCAATGTTGCAAGCAAACAAAAAAGTATCAAATATCAAAGTGCAATAAGTTTTACAATGAATGAATCAATTTTGGTAATGAGTATAATGTAACATAAAAATGTAGCACTTACCCAAAAGAAGATGAAGCATTAAAGATTCAAATTTACCTGTAATGGACTGTAGATGCACACAGAACAGGGAGCAGGTGTGCGCTAATTAATTTCTATGACCTCTCCATTGACAGAGCTTAACAGATCCTCCTGAATCGCACAGCTGCAAACTAATCGCGTTAATTGGCATATTCTCGACCCCTATTGTTTATTTATCAAGGCAGGAATCTGTCTGGCAAGTGAAGGCCAGTGTACTAGCCAGCACTCGGCTCTGGCTCCGACTCGCGTAAAAAGTATATCGGCACGTATATACGTGCAGCAAGCTTACGCGCACTTGCTTGATAAATCAGAGCCACTATGTGTAATAATATAGGGATAGGGATTATTCCACATGTAGTTCATACGGTTTGTTCAAGATCCATTTTTTTTTTTGCAAAACCTAAACTGCATGTTACTGCACAACAGAAAAAAATAGGACATTAATATAGAAGCTGCTCTTCAGCTATTCAAAAAAATAGCAAGTTGTTTTCCTTCAACATACAAATTGAACACATTTCAGGTTTAACAGGAGCTATTCACAACCAACCATCATAACATAGTCTCTCTTAATCCAGAGGTTTACAATCTTTTTGGTAGGATGGTTAATCCTCTGTGTCTCCAGCCTGATTTTCTGGAGCGTGGGCAAGCTGCAGAGGCTAAGGCACCAACCTCCAGCTTCAACAGTGCACTCCAGATGGGGTGATGGACTTTGGGAAGTGGTGTCCAGGTTGCCACTATTGTATATGTCAGAAATAGATGCTGAACCAGAATCTGATGAACCAGAGTGTGATACAGAATCGCAGAGCAGAAAGTAGTTAAACAGGCCAAGGTCAAGAGAGGCAACAGTTGGAGTAGTTAGAATGGGGTCGAATTGGATACCAGGGGCAGACAAGGTGCAGTACCAATATGTGAAGTCAAGTTGTAGTGGATGAATATTATTAATCCTATAACTAGGATTGGGAATTGGGGACACACATAGAAGCCTGAGCAGAGACTGGAAGCGCATTGTTAAGGCATCTTCCTGTTGCCTCTAAGTTCCTTATATAAGGAAGATCAGGTTACTGGGTAGAATATGTGACAGGTAGGTACTGATACGTATTGCCAGAGGGCGTACTAGAACCAATACATGGGTTGTTGTTCCACCTCAACCATCAAATGGCGCGTGTTTATGGAGGATATCAGTCATTTGTGATAAAAAGGCTGTTTGCAAGGAGTCACATGGTAGAGGGCAGGAAGAAGCCACAAGCTAATGAGATCACAGATCCCTGACCTGCTGGGTTCTGTGACACCTGTACACATCACTTTTTGCAATAAAAACAATGGTCAACAGCACAAAAATAAATGGATCTTCCCAAAAGGGACACAGACAGCAACCAAAATCTGGCAGCAGCTTTAACTGTTCCCTGCGCTACCGAAAACTACATAAAAACGTGTATCCAGCAAAAATCAATGTATTTAGAGACAGTGAGGTATAGCTCAACGTCAGACAGTGCAGCTGATGTAATTCACCTAAGTCAAACAGTAGTTTTAGACTTATTGTACCTAAAAAAATCACTTTTGTTTTTCTAGCACATACAGTACGTTCCATAAATCCTACTCATCTCTCACTGCACGTTATGTTTTTCTCTGTTCTTACTTAAGAATGCACACTAATGACATCCCTGTTGACTGGTTGTTGCTAAGTGTGTGATATGTAATGGAGTATCTAAATGCAAGCAAAGGATAATGGAGATGCTTTATATACACTAATATAGTGAATGCATGGCACCAAATGGTATAAATATGAAAGTCTAGGTTGTAAGAGTTTTTTCATCCTTACCCAGCAACTCATCTCTAGGAATCCAAAGAATTCCATTATTTCATTTCACCATATGACACAAAAAGTAGTATTATTTCTCTAATGGTAATATCAGGTCAACAGGCTACCAAATATAACTTAACTGCTTAACCTCTAGTATACCCAAGAAACCCCTCTGCAAATAACATGTGATTAACATGCTACTGGATTTACTCTGTTACACCTAGTACAGATCGGTCTGATACAAACTGGAAAAAACTCACTACAAATGAATGGATTACCACTAACTGAAAAGGGGTCTCCTATTACACATCCTATAATTATGGTTAGAAATTACAGATTTTTAAGAAAAATATATTTCTAGCCTTAGGTACTTTAAAAAGATTTTTAAAAGAAAAGGTTTAAAAGATAAGCATAGGTCTTCATTAAGGTTTTTGGTAGAGATGCTAAAGTTATTTATTTATTATTAATGCATTTGCCCAGACAGGAATCTGAAGCCAGGTATATTTGCAGGAAAGCGCCTGATGGCCAGGCTAACCATTGGAATCAGGACATATGGAACCACCTGTGAGCTTATGATCCACAGGTTGAACTGTGCTGTGCCATACCTTTTCGAAGAGCATACTTAGCTGTTTGGCTCTTTACTTGTAGTGTTGGTGTTGGAATTCAGGTTGTCCTTATATTCAACCTGAATATGGCTGGTCAAATTCGGATAGACCCGACCTGAAAATCACGGAATTCGACTTTGCAAATTCCTGTGTAAAAAATGTGTGAAAAATAAGGGGCTTTAATGTTAAAGTAATATATTGAATGTGTGTGATTTGGGTAACTAACTTTTATTTTGTTACAGGTTTTCCACAATGACGGGATAATTCCCACGGCTGCCCAGTCATGGGAATCCTCCTGTCAGTGTGGGATCTAGAGGTTAAATGAAGACAAGTCTTCCCATTTATCACCTCTAGTGCTCTGTGATTGTCTGAGGAAAGGTAAACCTTGATGCTCAGCTCATCAGGATTTTTCTTTCACCAGCCAAACACAGAGCACTAGAGGTGAATAAATGGGGAGACTTGTCCCCATTTAGCCTCTAGTGCCCGGGGATTCCGTGGGACTCCTGTGTTCTTGGATAGAGAATCTCCATCCAAGAACACATACTATAGTTACGCTAGGGCTGCAAGAGCAATCAGGGGAGTGGAGCTGTCAGCTCATCTCCCCTGATTGCTCTTGCAGTTCTACACAGTCCCGAAAAATAACCAGAATTTTCTGAATTGAATAGTGAGATATTGGGCCAACGCTATTTATTTGTTTAAGCTGTGCATGCCATGCTATGAAAATAATGTAAGGTGACCTAATGCTATTAATAATGTAGAAACTGTTCAGAGAGCTCACATAGAAAACACAAAAAACAATCTGCTATGAATCTTTTTCTCTAAGAATTATCTAAGCACTATATCAACATATACAATACATGCATTTTTTACCTAATATTTGTAGTGATTATACAATTAATCTGGTTTTAAATGTGAAGGAAAACCTAAAGCCGGAGTTATGTAATCTAATTTTCAGTACTAAAATGCTTTCTTTATGCAACTGTAGGCAGAAATAAAAAATATAAAACGAAATATATATCTATAACACACTACAATATTTATTTCTAATAAAATTAGCCACAGCTCTTTATTATTGGTTATTCAAATATTAAGTAAATACCTTTATTCCAAACCAATAAACCATTGCAAAGATAAATAAAAGTGTGCAACTAATTATTTCAAACAACAAATAGTTCAGTCATTACAGCTTCAGCCACCTAAATAAAGCAATATCATAAAAACTGACCTGAACCACAAAATATGAGCAATGATAAAGGAGGGCAGGAAGAGCTATTGCCAGTATGCTATCCAACAAATGGATGACATTATTCTCCTACAGATAACTAAAGACATGCAAGCTATTAGTACACATGGGGGAATGGTTAAGTCAGTTAGTTAACCAAGTTTAATATATTAGGTAGATCAACACCAGGTAGATCAAAACAACTGCCAGTGGCACCCAAAAGAACCCAAACAACTTCTACCATATTTTGTCATGTGTTGGGCAAATAAAAGCGTTTTTAACCTCACTTTCATGGAACAGTATACAGAAAAAAATTGTTTAACACTAATTAACTGCAAAAAAATCTCAACAAAAAATAATAGTGTATTAAAATTAGTTTTGTATAAAACAGTTAAAAAAATTGGCCAGTTCTTTTTATTTTTTTAAGTATATCATTTTATTGATAATAAACTTGTGTTTCTAGTTATATCAAACACTATATAGTTAGGACAATATGGTTAAAACCAACCAAATAAGGCAACATCAATGAAACTGTCCAAAAGCCAAAGCTTGTCAATAATGAACCTGGCAACCTGCCAACACTGCACTCAACTCTATATCAGATTGTATATCTAGATGTCACAGATCCAAAGCTATTCAGACAACTGTAAAAAACATGTCAGCCTCATTCAAGATATACCATTAATCAACAGCATAAATTTAGCAAAGGACCTGATAATGCCCATTTTTTTATCTTAAATGATTAAAAGCCCAAGAAAAATGTGACACAATCTTAAAGGTATTTGGAAATATTAAATGAATGAAAATGGTACGTAGTGTTTTTTTTCCATTTTCCAATATCATTTTCACCAACAAGGGTAATAAAAATATGGCAGGGGTGACCAAATCTATTATAAGACAAATCATGCACAGATTAATTCATTTCATGTCTTGTGCACTAAGCCAAAAAGCAATAAAACTTGAAAAACCAAGGTTGTTACCATAAATTCTCTAGGAGGTCCCTTAACAATCCTAAAAAAAATAAACATAATCCAGAATCCAGATATTCAACCTAGAACCTGAAACCATCAAAAGCAAACGTTAACAAGAATACTTGACCTATAGTTATTAGAACTTGAAGTGTAATGTAGATGATTCTTTAGGTGTTGGTTCAATTTAAAAAAAAAGTGGAAAAATAGGAAATGGTTTAAACTGATAGCACCTATACATTTTTTAAGAACATCTATTATTTGGTATCTCATGAAAAGTGAACCATTTTTATGAAATAATAATTGATGTGTAAAAGATTGTCTAACAGATAAAAACATGTGTCAAAATATAAGGGAGAAGAGAACCAACTAAATAGTTTGATAAAATCCACTGGTCAAATTCAAATTATCACATTTTTTTTAATTCAAAACAATTTAGGTTCTTTTTTCTCCAATGAACACATCTAAGTAATTAATACCTGAATCATTCTTAGCATTTGCAGGAACTAAATAAGAAATATGAAAAACACTATAAACACAGTACTCAGCAGAACCAGAGGAATCTACAGCATCCATAAAAAAACTTCAACCATGAACCAGATTGAACAACCATCTTCTTTTTACTGTGACATAAGCTTATTAATTCTTGTAATTGCGTTTTTTAAGTGTTATCCTATCTCAAAATTGTGATGCCAAATTCTTTAGTTTTCTTAACTCGTCTGCTGGCAAATAAAATTTCATACAATCCAGGTCTAACACTACATCTAATAATAAACATAGCACTCACTATTTAATGTACAGCGCTATGTAAAATATTGGTGCTCTATTAATACTGTTTCACAGTAATAATAGGCCAACAGACTTTTTTAATGCTAAAGAAATTCCACTTTTTTAAACTCTAATTATTAAATTATTATAAATGCTCAACAGGATCTACTGGGTTCATAAATTAGCATAAAAAATAATCATCTGAATAGTGGAAAAATATTATTGATATAACCCACAAAGTTGAAATTGATTTTTAAAAACAAAATTAAAACCAACAGGTAGGTATTTGCCATAGCAATACTTACTACAGGAACAAAAGTGAAATGCTGAACCTAAGATGAGATAAGATAAGTGAAGATGAATCTAAATGCAGACCTAATATTTGCTTTGGCTAACAGAAGTGCTTACCCAAGGGTCTAATTTTACATAAAGCATGATTAAACTTAAAATGAGACAAATTCTAAACCAAAGTCAATGTCATCATTTGAGACCCCTTTTGGGTATAACTAAAGAATAGGAGTTAGAAATGTTACACTGGGCTTTGGCCAGTGATACTGAACTGCTTACTGCTATTCCCATTTATTCTCAATGAGCAGCTGCAGATGAGATGCTATAAATTACCAAATTTTCTACTGGTGTGGCCGATTAGTGCTTTTTAAATACAGTGAGGTATACTTTAAAAATGTATAAAAAATATAAATACTAATAATACATACTATGTCCAAGTAAAAGAATGTGTTAATTGGTGAACAGAGCTTCTCCTAGATCTAGTTGGTGTTATATATGGTGTGACAGAAGGTTTCAGAGAACCTGAAACTGTTGTGTCCAGGGTTTATTTGTCACCCAGGTTTCTATCATATAGCTCTTGAAACTTTTTGGAAACCTCTGTATACGTCAATTAAAGCCCTGTGGATCTCAGCATATAGCACACCCAATGTGTAAACTGGTATAAATAAATATATATATCCCATTGGGGTTTGAACCCATGCCTCCGTGCAGGCAGAGTATTTGCCACTTTGATGGATGAATATTTCTGTCTGAATAAGTCATTTAGAATACTGGTGATAGGGGTAAAGTAAACTGTTCTATAAACAGCTGTAAAACAGCTAAATGGAAGAGACCGACCAATTGGATATGCTGTAAAAGAGCCAGGTAAAACAATCCCCCAGCCAAGGGACTCAAAAATAAACCAAAAATAAAGTCAAATGTCATTTTTGGGGCAAGAAACTCAGCTTATACTTGAATATGAATGTAGTTTTTAGTTTACCAATAGATTTACTAATTTCATATTCATTAAATTATCTACTAACATATTACATTTCACTATGTCATTTTTGGAAGTGAGAGGAAGTTTATAGTTCTGTAAATGATTTTTGTGATGATTATTCATATTAAGTATATGCTGTGTTAACCATTTTCTTGTCATATAATGTTATTATGTTTTTCCCCCCAACTGCAAACTTTACACTTATGTGTTATCCCAAGATTCCAAACTTTAGAGTCCTGTACCTAATATAGAAACTTAGTTATGAAAAACGAATCACATATAATGACACCAGTTACAAAATCAGTTTAATTTACATTCGCTTGTGTGAAAAGGTATGCCAATTAAGTGCAACATACTTTCATGTCACATTTTATTAACGTTAAACTCTAAATTTAGTTGGCATGATATGCCAATTTAATTAAAGTAAACATATTTTTGGTAGAACCATTTAATAGCATGAAAATATTAAAAGGGGCTTATTTATTTACTTGCATACGATGATTAAAAAAAAGAGGACAGCCAGTGACATCAGGGTGCCAAGCCCATCGAATTTATAGCCCGTTAAAGCTAGGTCCATCAAATTCCAAGCCACATGGCATTTTAGAGGAAATTTTCTTTAAGTACAGGCTTCCTCTATAGGCAAAAATCCACCCTCCCCTTTCCCATCCTACTCATCTAAATGCAAAGGACTTCTGATTCAGCTTTTCTGAATGTCTGCATTAGCCAATCCACTAATAAAGACAAACCACTTCTGGATGGTAAGAGGAGGACACTGGATGTGGGCACCCCAAGGAGGAAGACAGAAAACTTGGAAATAAAGCTTCTCATGGCAGGTGCCTTCATTGAGCAAAATTGTGTTTTAGATTTTTTTTTAGTTTTTTTTTTGTTTTATTTAGAACCAGTGGTCAGTTGGAGGAAGATGTGGGTGAGGGGTAACGATTATCCTGGAGATCAGATTTACCAGCAGGGAACTAGTATGTCTTTATTGGCAACACATTCCTGCAGTCATTATGTGATGATAAACATGAGGTCTGGCCTGTGCAACAAACCTACATACAAACCCGCTAAAGTGTTTATTTATTGTGATTACACCTAAAAAAGTGTGTAAATCGTGGTTTGGGAAAAACATTGATAGTAAAGCACTTAAGGGTCTATTTATGAAGTAGTAATTCTGACTTTCACTGAAATTCTGATCTGGAGAATAATCCAGATCCATATGTTTCAATGGCAGTAGATAATTCCTAATCAGAAAATGTTTTAGTGAATGTCAAATTCACTGCCTTATTTATAGGCCCTTAATATTTAAGATTGCCCTATTTGTATGGAATACGCTGGTATGATGACTCTGATCTATAATTAATATCTTAAAATAGCATCTGTATGTGAATAGACAAAAATAATGCTTTCATTGCTGTGCCTTATTATGAGATTTATATACCACACAGCTCAAATGTTTTCTTGGCTTTAATATGAATTAATATTATTAGGAAATGAAACGTTCTCCTAGCTTCTGTTTAAATGGTACACTGCATTTATAGATAAAAGTACAAAGGAATTTCCACTACTGAGGTTGAGTTAAGATATAAATTGATTTACAGCCTTCTCTGACTGGATTTTATTTGTATTTAATATTGTGTTCTATTCTAGGGTTGTGGCCCTTTAACCTCTTTTCAATGTATTCCATTGATGGACACTGTATTGCACCGAATAGATAGAATTTATTTAGTATGAATCCAAGCTCTGTGTTTTATAGACAACAGTTGCTGTAGGCATAAATTGTATGCAATGTTTATTAGCTCTTTGCTTTAAAATGTTAAAATGAATTAAAAACAATACTGTTTGTGAAGCATACCAATAAAGCCTTAATCTCTTAGAAATTTGGTCAGCTGTAGGACACTGTAGACTAAAATCTCTAAGGTATAATGATCATTATTTGCTATAATGGCCATCATTTTCAGCACTAAGAGTCAATTAGATCTGAAAATAACAGTCACATGATTAAAAATAACATTCATTAGGGAAATAACACATATATTATAGCTTAGTGAATTGGGTCTTGTCTTTAAAGATGTGGTTGCCTAGGGAACCAGAAAGATGTGATTTGCTGCCAATCTGCTCCGGAGTTTATCTGAAGTTAGTTTAAAGAGGAACTAAATTAAAAAGAAAATACTTACCTTCAATTCCGCCACCATCTTCATCTCTTCTTCATGGTTCTTCATCCTACGTCACCAGACCATGGCGCGAGATCAGGTGATGTAGGATGGGGAAAAAACTTGCCGATCTTACTGTGCATGCGTGAGATCGGCACATTTTTTTCTTTGCGTGAAAAGGCTCCTTCTGCGCATGCCCGAGCATCTTGGGCATGCGCAGAAGGAGCACCCAAAAGTCTCCCGGGATGCGTGACATAGGTATCCTGGGAGGCTCTGGGCTCCCGTTCATTCTCGATCGCCTAAGCGAGAATTAGGGGGTGGCGGTGCACCCTTTTTTTCTAAAAAAAAGGTGTTGCACTTAAAAAAAAAAAAAATAAAGAAATAGAATTTTTACTTTACATAAAAGGGTTGTCTACCTTTTTATGTAAAGTGAAATTTCTGGAGTTTAGCTATGCTTTAATAAGCAAAATGAAATTCGACTTTCTAGGTTTGTTTATAAACAGAAAACATGTTATGAAATGTTTTTGGTCAAAGCTTATCTCCAATATTTTTTTTTCATTATTATTACTTTAGGATGGAGTGGGGAAGGTATCAAACCCCTGACAATTTTTATTGAGGTTTGTGCCCCAGTTGGAAATATTTACTTTCACTTTCTGTGCAGTCATACCAAAACTTGGGGTCTATTACCTTGAAAAAGAATAGCTCCGGAAAAGTTTTCCAAAAATGTTTTATTAGGTTCAGACATATTTTGAAATAGAGGTAGAATGAAACTGCGGAAGGACAATACCTAACATATTTTTTTACCAGTAATAGATTAGTATTGGTATTTTTTGAAAGAGTTAGTGACATGACTATGGATTTTGTAAAGCACTATGTAATATGTAGGTTCTGTATAAATAAAACTTAATAATAATAATAATAATAATAATAATAATACTATTAAAAATAATATGTATTATCAGATTTATGATCTGTTGATCTGTTATCCAAAACTTATTTATCTTAATCTTAATTACACGCCCTGCTTTCTTTTGCAATTAAAAAAATGCTATTCATGCAAAAATATTTATTGTGTTAGGTTTATTGTAGCAGAAGCATTACAAATTATATATATATATATATATATATATATATATTTATATTTATATATAAATATATTTACAATACGCTACAAAGGTAATCACTAATTTTCTATTCTGTATGTGAAATGGGAACAGGGCACTAAAGCTTAACTAGTTCATTTGCAGAGGAGTATGCTTTCCCAGTGCTACATCTTCTTCTCTCTACATTCCAGGAAAGGCCAGTCTGACAGACAAAACAGTGTAAAAAATTCCATTAAAAAAAGATGGAATAAATAAAAATGACATTTTGTTTCCAGTTCTCATTTTGATTAAAGTAGTCAGACAAACCTGAATTTGCTGACTGCTTACAGTCCAGTCTTTATACCCATGAAATATGTCCTAGTTACTGTGCCATAATTAAGTATCTTACAAATAAAGTCTTAAGAAAAAAAATACAATTTTAAATGCAGCAAATGTTACATTTTAAATATCTGCAGACAGAATAAGGAGTGAACACTTTGTCTGCCTACCCTAGACAAAAACTTCGGGAAGAATTTAAGACTATTAATCAACTTTGCAATCTTTATGAGTATATAACATACAACTACTTGGGTCAGAGCAATGTAGCAAGGTACAGAGTACAGCAGTTAGGAGTATGGATCATAAAAAATGGCATTCAGTTAACATCAGTATATAATAGCATATAGAATGCAGCAGTCAATTGTATGTGACATACACTATTGTGATTAGAGATGTAACATACCGTTACAAAAACCATCTCCTGCCAAATGCTTTAACCTTTTCCACATATTTTAGGTTCTCCTTATATTGTTTGGGAAAATATTTACTCATGTAAATCTACATTTTAGATCCATTCACAGCATTGCTTCTGGGTCTTCCACTGACACTTCAATGCTGGTTGGTTCCTGCCTGTCCCCTCTTTCCAGTGTCATTACCATTGGTCTATTTCTCCATTCTAAAAGAGCCTCCCTGCAGGACAGCCAATTGGAAGTGTCTGCATAAAGTATGACATACTTTGGACAGCTAAAAAAGGAAAGAAACAGAAGAGTTTAGGCGTGAATGCCATGTGATAGTAGCTTTAATTCAGTTAAAATACATTTTAGATTTAGAGTTTTGGAGGTTGGAAAGGAGGAGTAGGAAGAATGTTGGGATTATCTCAGAGATCATATTTAATTAAAAATAATAAAAGTAAATTCAAAAGGAAGGATCTGGAGTTAATTTGATAATACCAACAATGGATTTCCTCTTTGTTTGGGTCCTAGTAACTGTAATCACGTATTTGTTTTTAATATTTATTGTATATTCTGGGAATAGGAAATTCCTGCAATTAGTTTTGTGCATTGATGCAGTACTCAGAACAACATAATTTTAATAGGGATTTTTCTAAAGTGAAATCAGAATTTTGCTCCAAAAAAAAAAGCAATCAGACAGGTTCATTGTTGCAGACAGGACAGGAGATGTCTCTAAGAATAAAATATACTTACCTCCCTGATCCTTTTTTTAAAAAAAATAAAGCCAAACTGCATGTGTAGCTAAGCATACAATCTGGGGAATCCGGTGTCTACATCTACACACATGTACGTCATCCCAAACTGCTCAATCAGGATGGCCTAAGAATAGAACTAGAAGGAGAACAAGAAGGAAAATGTCTGTGCCCGCAATGGAACAGGGACAGGTTGGTGTTTTAAAAAAAAAATAGTAAAGAAGGTACTGGTATATTATTGCACAGGGGACAATAGTTATTACAATTAGTTGTCCCTTCTACAATAAAGGACCTGCCTTAACAAAAATTTTCAGCTTTAGAGTTAGTTCTGCTTTAGGAAATATAAAAAATATCCTGTAATTCAACCATTTTTACACTAAAATACAACCTTTTGGTGCATTTCTCATTCAATATAACAGAGTTCTTACACAACTGCATTTTAGAATGACGTTGCACTGAATTTTAACTATAACAAGTATTTGACATCGATAAATGGTTTAAATCTGCAGGCTTCACTTTATCTTTTAAATTTTAGTTGACATGAGTATGGTATTTTATGATGCCTCAATTATGAAACAAAATGAAGAAAAGGGCACTTGTACAAATGTTCTGCAATAAAATGAATTGCGAATTATCCATCAAATATACAATTACTGGTATTTTTCTATGAAAATCCTTCCAAAACACTTGAAACAAATGAATGTGGAGTAGATTAAACAATATACATAGCTGTTTATTAATATGTAAACCCCATCGAACACCTGTGGTCTTTCATAGCATTCCAATAGAGATCAGATTGAGGATATAATTACATACTCTGTTCCATAACCATGTCATTATTTTTATTTATTTCAGCAGTGCTATTAAGGAAAAATGGCCATTTTTTCATGTATTAATGGACATAAATCTGTGGAAGTTTCCAGCTGAGCATTTCTATGTAACATTGTCTGTTAACATTGCAGAAATGAGATGTAAGGACAGGCCTCGGCGATTCTGTTATTTCTTCTATAACATAGTCACTTAAACCATGAATCGGTTTTATAATTATTTGTCAGTTTAAGTGTACTTGATCTTTTGCCTTGCGGAAAGATAAGTAGATACCATAATATTTTCTTTTGTGACTGGAATTAAGTAGTTATTGCAGCAAAGACAATCCTGTAATAAAGACAATACCATGGCAGGAAAATGAGCAATGTTGCATATTAACAACTACCATTACTATAAAATACTACTATTCAATAAACCAAGTCAACAATATCAAATGTCATAAATTAACTTTAGTTCTGTTCCTTCTCTTTGTTGCTACTGTCTTTTATAAAATGTTAGTCTCTTCATTCAATTGAGCGAGCTGCAATTGGAACAAAATGGATAAAAAAATAATTGATGTTTTCTAGTACAGCACAGTGTAATGTGTTGTCATGTGTTGTGATGCATTGTCATGAACATGCATTGAGCTACGGTACTTGGGACTTGTGTTGGGGCTCTACTTCACACATTTACACTAGAGCGACACGTGTTATTGCAACATACAACACAGACGGGTCAAGGCTTTGGATCTTTTTATGTAAAAGACTTTAAAGTACTTCTGTCTGTGTCCCTATTGCAGATCTTCATGCTCTGTAATTGTCCTGTTTATCAATATCACTGGAAATAAAAGTTAGAACTAATCATAAATTTTATGTTGTCATCGAAACAGAAAATATCCTGTTCTGTGTGGTTCCGCATTTAAAAGGTATCCTCTCACTTCCTGATGAGTCTACAGGACAGGAAGTATAGAGAAATTTGCCTAATAAGTAAAAAAGGTAAGAAGTTTTAACTTTTTAACTTTCCACTACTCTATCCAAGGTACAAAGTTTCGGCTTTAGACATACCTAAATCATATATCCATTTTAAGCTCAGCAACTGGTTAAAATATAATACAAAATAAATCAATAGCAGAATAGGTTTTAAAGATAAAATTCTCATTACACACTGTGAGGACAGAGAATAAATACTGGTAGGGATGAAAGTCATACTTGTACACCGCTCAATGTGATATATTTTAATAGGTTTGATGTTTATTTTGGACATGATTTGTGATTATGATGTATTGTGTAGGGATCGGGAACAAATATAATTCTTTAATACTTTGAAATGTTCATTGAGGTCGATACTGGCCCATGTGGTCGGTAATAGTGGCAAGGATTGAACATTATTAAGACTTAAGTGATATTCAGTACCAGGGAGCACGTAAGTTTCTGAACATTTCAAAATACAGCTTTAACTTGATACTGTATCTCTTGAAATTCACCAGTGACTTACTTTGAATTTCTGCATGCAATATTCAATCTAGACACATCATTCAAATCTTATGATATATTCCTACAGTGCATAGTCTATTCTCTTTGAATTTTAAATACACATGAGAGATTTCTGCTTTTCAAAGGCATTAATTCAGAAAGTACGATTTCTAAGTGAATTCCTCATTAAAAAAATGTTGCGTGATAGAGTTGGGAAAATTACTTTAGTTCATAGTCTATTTTAAAAGCATGATATTAAATTAATTAGACCCTCTGTGTTCCAATTAGGGAATTAGTTATTATTTTTATTTAATTTTTGATGCCAACAGTATTGTTATGATATGCTGTAAACAACTTATTTTATATAAGTTTATATATATCTGGCTATGGGAACACCATTTTGCTGCACTGATGACATAGGCATATAAACTGAATGAAAGGTGGAAAAATAAAACAAGTTAAATAAATGAGCACTGCAAATTCAAAACAAAAAAGTAATGCAAAGTTGAATTATATACAGTAAAAGCAGCATACTAACTACAACTCTAAATGAACAATTACTGATCCCCTGGAGTAGTGACATATTCTAGTATAGGAACGTTATAAGAATGCTTACCTCCTGGTTTTAGTTCTGTTTCATATGGTTTTTGTTGTTCGGTCTAATATATTTTAAGTGACCTGTTCATGCTTTCTGCATATTATGTACAATACTTAAATATTTGGTTACTTGATATGTATAGATGCTTTTCTCTGTATTTTGTAACTCCCATTTCTTGTCAATAAATTTTTTTTAAAATTGTTTAAATGGACAATAAGGTGGAAAGTATAGAGTCTGGGAAAATGACTTCTAGGTCCATAGAATTTAACCACATAAAGAAGAAGATATCAACAATAACATCTATATATTTTTATTCTTTATCTTTATTTAAAATGCATGCAATCTTATCACCTGTAAACACAGTGAACAAACCACATGTTGGGCAAAGAATTTACATGCTCTCTACTTGCCCCTTACATAATTGTCTTGGTTACTATATCACTAATATATAAAGGTTCAAAATTATAAATTAATGTATCAGTCAATAAAGTGTTAAATCGAGCATCCTAATAAAATAACTTTATGGGAAACCTAAGTAATATGCTTGTAATTGGTTTATCATTTAGTTCTTAGGTTTGACAGTTTCTGTGTACTGCAGCTTACATTTATTTATCATAATTATTATGAATTACCATTATTTTCTCCCATTCTGAATGTTTACATGTATTACTCAACAGAAAAAAAATTAATTGCATTATATAGATTTTAATTTTCTTTTTTTTTATATTAGTTTGTTCAACAGTGTAAGGTTTAAACCTGAAGTGGTTAACATTACTGATTATTTGCTTCACAACAGAGAAAGTAGAAATGAAGGGAGGGGATTTGCTTTGTCAGAAGTAACTACTGATCAATCTTAGTGCAGAATTATGGAAGGCTACAGAAATATAAGTTTATCTTTAAGATCTTTTCCTTTTTGGAAATTTGGAAGATATTTGGCATTATGCATTTGAGGTTCAGATAAGAAGGGGATTAAAGGGCCTGGATAATGATGTAACCAAATGTTGTGCTGTACATTTTTTTGGATTTTTATTTGGGATCCAAAGTGTCCTGAAATGGGCCATGCACTCCAGTTCTTTTCCATGCCAGAAATTGGTAATGGCTCTGGAGCATCTGGCCATTGATAATAAAAAGCGCACTGATCTTTGAGGCAAGGGGAAGTTGCAGCCTGTGGCCAAGTGGCTCAGGTTGACAGGCTAGGTGTAGCCTGTGTGATGGGAGAGCCCAGAAGGTCTAAGAAAGTTGAGGTCTGTCCCTTAGGTTCTTGGTTGGGGTTGAGCTCCAAATCTGGTACTCCATTAAGCAGTGCTAATCCTAATTATTGCTCAGAATTGTTTTCCTTTTAAAGCATACCTACCTGAGAGATTTTGTAAGCTGCCATTGCTGAACTAATTCAAAAGAATGGTAATTGCCTACATGTACAGCTGATATTATGGTTTCAGTAGAGTTGCATGCAGATAACTGTGTGACAATTAGTTAAACATCTCAGCTGCAATCCTATTTTGGGTCAGTGATTCAGAAATTGTTAAAGGCAAAGGATCAGAACACCAACCATTATTTTAAAGGCAAGTCAGAAATGGAATACTTTAGTGAAAGTATGCATTGAAGGAAAACTATATTTGTTTGGAGTTCATTATTTTAATAATTTATTATTTAATTTCTGCATAAAATGTAATTTTAGTAAAATACAAAAGATTTTCAATAATAACAAATACAAGTACAAAGCTACTGTTCTAGCTATTTCGTTTAACTGTGTAACTCACAGCTTGAGATATTGAACTCTGTGATAAGCAGTTTTTTTTAAAAACGTGATAGAAAATAAAAGAAACAACAGAGCAGCCTAATAAACCCCTTTCTGCTTATCACAGAGAAATATTTCATGTTCACAGCAAAAAATATGCAGTATATTTTATGTATTTTATTTTTTTTTACAAATAAACATATACAGACCTTTCTACAGGGTATTAATAAAATAAATGCTATTTGGAATGTATGCCAAACAACTCTACTTGGGGGAAAATGCTTGGTTTACCAACATTGGATATGCTAGACCCTACATTTACTTAAAATTTACATATTATTAAATAAAACATGATCTACCTAAATAATATTTATGGCAACCCGGTTTTTCTACTTGAAAGGAAGGGCAAAATGTTGACCTCCTAAAACTTCCAAAGTAACCTTATCATTTCAGCATTTCTGTAATGTAAGTGCTGTCAGGCACAGGTTTGATATTATGCTTCCATACCATAAATATTAAGACGACCAAGCATGTAAGTTTACATGCACATATATATTTGTCAATATTATTTACATTAAGACGATCACATTAGAAAAAACCCAAACAATAAATATGACAAATTACCCATATATCAGATTTAGTTTGGCAAGAATATATTGCCTTTCCTAGCAAAGACATTTTACCTATTTGTCTTAGATTTATGTACATTGTGCAAACTATAGGAACTGGCCTCATGATCCATCCATGAAACCAGTTGATGTGTGATCTGTAAATACAGTATGGATCCTAAATGAATTACTGTAAAAAATAAACCCACTTAATTTTTTGTGCCTGAGAAAATTGGACATTTTTATGTGGATCAATAGCTCATTTTCTAGAATCCCATAAACTAAAATACAGTAACGATCAAGGAGAATATATTTTGCTCTGTGCTTACCTTTTGGCTATATGCCAACAGTAATGATTGTTTTAAACAAATTGCCTAAGAAACTCTACTTTAAATTTGTGTATTTGTTTTACTTTGGATGATTAATAGTGTATTGTCGATAGACTACAAGAGAATTCACTATTATACTGTTGAAGTAGATTTAAATAAATATACATTTAATGTAGGCTTAAAATGAAAACTACATTTTTAAGAATATAATTTACTTGAATATATTTTAAAAAGCACATATATATATATATATATATATATATATATATATTGTGTGAGAATTAAAGAAAACTTAGAGGGAAAAAATGTTAAAAGGATGACAAAAAACTGGATGATATAGTGGGATGAGTAGTATTATTAACTAATGGAAGATAGCGATTAAGAGAACTTGTCCAATGTTTGCCTTTTCTGGTTTATTAGTCATGTATTTTAAATGCAGCTTAAATTAAGTAATTTTAACAGAAATGATACACCTAAATATTCTTTAAAAGGTGATGTCTGGAGATAAAGTCACCCATACCCTCTACCTCCAACTCGACCAACTAATTGTCATGCTAGTAAATATCCCTAAGCCCCTTTTATTTACCCAATTATCCAATGTGTCAGAACTGCAGGGTTAGAAAAGACATCTTCTTCACTTTCTGCATTATTGCCCAGGTGGCCTGGTTACTTTCTATTGTCTAAGTAAACTTGGGATCCTGAAGCTGTATGACTGTAAAGATGTCACAACTAGGGATGAGCGAGAATGCCTCTGGGATGAGCAAGAGTGCTTCTGGCATTCTCACGAAAATTTTCTCGAAATCCCGATGGGTCCTCGAAATTTCACGAAACCATCGTAAATCCAGGAAATCACTATAGGAGGATTACCGTGGCTGCATTCATAAATACAGCCATGGGAAACTAGTAAAAGGGCTGCAAGAGCAATCATGGGAGCAGAGCTGATATCTCCGTTTTCCTGATTGGTTTTGCAGGTCCCAAAAATTTTGTCTCGCTGGCCAAATTTACAAAGGCTATTCTCGCCTACATGTTTGGTAAGCGAAAATGTAATAAATTTGCTCGCTCTTCCCTAGTCACAACAAGAACATGGCTGATATGTGTGAAAACTAACTGCTGAGGTATGTTTCCTAGTAATCAACATACCAAATATATTACTCAATATACTGTCTATATCTGATCTAATTTTTAAAAATACATTAAGTAGTTGGAGGGGAAGACAGGGAGGAGATGTTTTGCACTGGCAGCAGACATGATTTAAGAAGACTGTGCTATATTTTACAGTTTTTTTCTTTGGTTCCCCTTCTTTTATTAATACGGTTAGTATGTTTCATGGTACTGTAGTGTCCCTTTTGCACCCCAACACCAACACAGAAGTCATGGTTTAGAACTCACTAACACAGAAATCATATATTGTGTTGCCCAATTAAACTTTAAGTTTTAGTCAACTATGTTCCAGGTGGTTCAAAACAATATATGCTGTTTTTTTTCTATATCTATGAAAAAAACAAACCAAAAAATGTCTCATGCAAACATTCTGCAACAAAAGACAGCAATCTATTTACAAGCCAAGGTCCAACAAGCCAATCAACTATGCCACAATATTATTGTGCTAACATTGGGCATATTAATGAATATTTAGAGAGATGAGCTCATCTGTCTTTTGCTTCTCTTTTCATTGTACACTCATCGGCTTGTGGAGAGACAAATCCTGTAATTTAACAGCAGCTGGAAAAATTCAAGCCTCTTGCTTTGCCATCGAGGGCTGATCTTTGTGGCTGTAAAAATCTCAGGACTGGATGTGCTAAAACTAAATACTTTGACAGATAAATTGACTCATATGTGTTTCATCTGTGTTTTATCTGTTTACCTGGAGTTCAGTTTTAGGAATTATAACCCAGTAAATCAGCGGATGGATCAAATGGAAAAAAATCATGCTTAGGCTTAAAGTATAATCATTTTAGAGAGTTGGATTTGAAAGAACTGGTAAGTATCCATCCTTCAGTTTATCAAACTAGTCCCGACACTTATCTATCTATACTTACTCCCTTAATCCTAATCCTAAATTTTAGTATAACTCTTTAGTATAACTCTGAACCCATGGCACAAGCTCAAGAACTGGTAATCCAAGCTCTTACAATGCGATGATGATTAACATTTCAGACTATAATTTCTAAAAAATAGTATGTGCCACACGAACTGTAAATTCTGTGCATGATGCTCAGAATATCAGTGGCCATCCAATAGCAAAAAAAAGAATTACTATCCTCTCGGAAATCCATCACAAGGATGGCGCCGTCCACTGATGTGTTGATTACAGGACCTGGAAATATTGCAGGGTGACTGTGCATACTTGCTAATTATGGCAGAAGACTACCACCCACCAATGATGAGAGTTCTTCTTTAATGGGATATTCCCCCAACTAAAACACCTACTTTGGGGATTGTTTTCTTTCCTTAACATGTCTATGCACAGGCAATTAATTACTCTCTACTGTATATCTGCATAGTCTTGACCCAACCCACCTCCCACACACAGACTGGACCCTTTCCGCACTTGGGGAAGGTGTAATCGTTTATTGGTTGCAAAAAAAACTAAATATACTAATATGGAACCTGAAACTCACAGGTATTACCCAAGCAGCTCTCAAAGAAAGACTATTCACAAATAAACTATTCAGATGTGGGCTGGCTAAATTAAGACATGAGCATGGTATACATATTTACATTGCCAATACGTCCACCCTATAATACTCTTTTTTGTTTTATTGACTGAGGATACTAATTTTAGAAGAAGAGTGAAAGGGTCAGTGCCACAATCTTAAGAATCCAAAACACCATACCCCATTCAAAAAGCAAATACTTTTCTTGTGCAGGAGAGCAAATTAAAATCTAAAGATCTAAAGATCAATCCAGTAAGGTAAATGCTGGTTGTAATAAACAGGTCCACTTTAGATAATTAAAGAAGAGTCAGATAATTAAACTAGAGTCATGCAAAGTCTTTTGTGCTGAAAAACAAAATTCTGGCTTCTTGCGTTTAGTTTTTGTTTTTTTGCGTACACTGCATGTGCATGAGTCCAGCCCTTTACATAGAACTGCTCAAACCAGGCCCAGATGCTATGGAGTTAGTGGTGAAGGGAATTCAACAGTGACAGGACCTGTCATCGCTGCAAGACACCTACAAATTGCACAGTTTCCAGTTACATCAAAAACGTACCCACAGTCTTGCTTTAAAGTATTTTTATACAACAAGATTTTTATTTTTGTAGTGGAAAGAAGAGGGAAGGGGGGCAAAACCAGGGTTCTGATAGAATGGTTTCCTCTCGTCTGTTTAATGACAACCTTTTAGAAGGAAACTCTGCACATATTAACAAACAATAATATTAAATAAAATTTTTACTTCTCTTTGTATTACTGATAAAATGATATCCCTTTACTTTCTGTCCTGGTTGATACTTACCTAATCAAAGAATAAATCTCCAGTGTTGGAGAGGTACAGTCTTTAAAATAGACATACCCCCCAAAAAGCAAAAGTCTTGGAGACAGCAAGTGAATAAATTCCTTCCATAGAGCCCCTGATGACAGTAGAACAAGAATTCCAATCATTATCAACAACTAAAACACTTAAATTAGAAACAATTTATACTAGTATGGTAGTCAACTTTTATTTCAGAACAGGAGAAATATTTACTGTTAAAGACCACTGATATACTCCACAACAAGTTTTTTCATCTTTAATAATCAACCAATACTTTACATGGTAAAAAGGATTTTTAACAAGGACATAGATATATGGACATGCACCCACACAGCTATGCATTTTTATACCGTCTTGCATAGAGAGATCATGGTGACATGAATCATAATCCTACACTTATTTTAAGTAGTTCAATGGGGTGCCAATCTCAACCATAAGTATCAGTAGGTTATGTATTGGTCAATACACCTTCCTTGCCTATTATAATTGGATGCCTAAACCCTTTTCAGTAATAATATGCTATACGAATGAAACCTAAAAAAGTTAAATTGTATATTACGTTTTCTTTAAATACTACATAACTGAATCAAATAAAATTTTTAGGTCAATACAACCTTATTGGTCCTATACCATATCTCACTGGGAATGATGCGTAAAAAACTCTTTGCATGTTACTTACACTTTATTGCATTTAATAGTATGAATATAAGAACAGTAGGCTTTCAAAAGTGAAATCTCTTCTCCAGAACATCATTGTTACATAAAGACCTGTAAAGTAGCTACAACAAACTAAACTTTAGCAGGAAAACATGAATAATAAAATATACTCTTGCCAGCCGCAGATGAACATTTTTGTAGAAGCACAAACATGTACATAATATAAAATGGATAGCAAAAAGCACATATTTAAATTAAAAAAATATATTACTATTTGTCCATGTTACTGTACACTTACTTTACATCTATTTTCTTCATTTTCATTATGAACTAGGGCCTCTGTCATTCACTTGCCTCTTTTACTTTGGTAATATTACTACATTTATACACTGATGCACAAATAAAGAAAAAAGCATTTTCTAGCCATCTGCAATATTCAACATTGAAACTAAAACATCACAAAAGATAAATAGTGGAATATTCTCCGAGGAATGTTTTTTCATTCTTGTGAAGCAATTTACAAGACATCTTTGAAATCTAATAATGTTTGCAGTGAAGCATGCAGAGGGAAAAACTGCAGCTTGTTGAAGCTGTTGATAAAATCTAGGAAGAAAAATAAATGTGGCTGTTGGAGATGGTGCTGTGTTTTAGTAAAATACTTTGGGTAATGTGTTTTCCACTTCAACATAATTCAGAATCTCCCCCCGACCTTGAGATGTTCTTGTTTGAGACAAGTAAGGAAACGATTTGTGTTGGGCAAAATACAGTTATATCAAGAAGGTGGTAGCTGATGGAAAATGATTACTTTGAGGATATAATTTCAGCTTTAAACATTAGTTATTAGAAATAGAAATAATAAAATTGTCTTTTATATATTTTATATTTTAAGGTTAAAGAGGGAATTACATTATAGCCAGGCACATATTTGTAGCAAGCACATAAAAATTCAGAAGGTATATTGTCAGGTTTTACCTGTAGTGCCACAATCAAAATAGAGGCCCTTCCAGACATAACGTAGCTTGAGCAGCACTATTATACATTATTGGACGTAGTTTATTAAACAAATAAGAGATTAGGTTTTCTTGTTAAAAATTAAAACAACAACAGGCATAGTCATGGCTAGGCTACTTGTTCATTGTTTGTAGATTTAACCAGAGATTATGAGATAGAATAATTGATTAACAACCTGGGCGGTTAGCCCGACCTTGGTTCGGGGTAAGTAAACTTTCTACTATCATTTACCCCGAACCAAGGTCGGGGTAGCTAAAAATATAAACAAGCGTTATATTGCAATCCGATTGTCATTCAACATTGTATGACAATCGGATTACAACTGAAAAAAAATACTTACCCGGTCCCTGCAGCTCCTCCGGACACGTCTGTCCTCTTCTTTCTTCATCCGACGTGTGCAGTAATGATCTCCGGGGTTTCCCGGTGAGGTCGCTGCATGCGTCGGTGCAGGGGGGAGACGGGGCGGGCAATTTAAATCACTTTGTATTGAACTCAATACAAAAAAGCTGTATTGAGTCCAATACAAAGAAATCTTTATATAATATATATATAATTGTATTATATATATATTATATAAGCTACTGTACAGGTACATTACATTTTACACAATTTTTTTTTTTAAAGTTTTTTTTTATGTTTTATAAAAAAATTTTTTATTATTAAATTTATAAAACTTTGGACATGTTTCGGTGAATTATGCGGTAATTCGGTGAATTAAAAGTAATTATTGAGTAAATCGGTGAATTATAGCCTACAATCTAAAATAAATTTCCATGCAAAAAATTTAACACTTTTTGCATGGAAGTTCGCAAACAATTAGAACAGCCGACATTCGCGTACGTGTCCCTCGGCGATTCCTGATGATGTCTGTGCATGCGCCCGTCGACGGGGGTCCTAGCGGGAAATTCAAATATTTTGTATTGGATTCAATACAAAGTCCTGTATCCAATCCAATCCAAAATAATATAAAATATATTTATGTGGTTTTGTCTATAGGTATGTGACGTTGGACTCTGTATTAAAATTTACCACACTAGGGAGGTGTTTTAGAAAAATATATTACTTACAGTATACCGAATTATTGCATTTTCAGTATTTTTGATTTATTTATGTATTCTTGTTTAAGCTGATTTTTGTGTTTTTTATTTATTTTAATAAAAGTAAACTTTTTTTTTTTTTTTTGATTGGTGTTACAAACTTTTTTTATATTCATGATATCTGCTAGACCCTTGTTCGGACATATTTCTGTAAGTTACAGGTCTACAATTTAAAAACAAAATTTCATGTAAAACAGTGTACCGCTTTTGGTACAGAAATCTAGACATCAGTGAAACACCCAGGTGGTTAAAGAGTAATTGAAGACTTAAACTTCATCTTATTTAACAATAGAAATGTTTATCAGACCACTACTTTTTTTTTTAACAACAATCACTTTTTGGTAATGCTGAAGTCGACATGTCTTGCACATAATTACCTGTTTAAAAACCCTTTAGAGAAAGAAAGAGGAACAGGTAGTGTCACTTTAATGAAGAATAATCAGTCTGACCTATGTCTGCATTTAGCCTTTAACCTTAACCCTTATCGGAGGTGACATTGCTGGTTATTACCAGTATAGGGGCACCATTTCTTTCTAAGGAACCAATTGAACCTGTGTCGGGCAAATGGAGAAGCTTTAGACATCTGTTTTTAGAAAAATGGTTTATTGGCCCCTAAATATGGCAGCACGGGACAAATCCTTTTACTGTGTATCCCACAAATGTTCTTTCCACCAGACTCCTTGAAGTTTTGTGCTCTAATGCACACCAAAAATGTATTTTTATTCTAATGAGGTTTGTGCTTAATGTAGGACAGAAGAAGATCAGACAGGATCAGGAAGAGAAGGGTGGAAGTCTGGGAAGAGGAAGGGGAGCTGGAAGTATAGAGGTAAGTAGTGTTGTTTCCATCAGTGATATCAATACATACCAAGGTAAATAAATAAACTAGACATGTGCTGAATGTGTGCTAAAGATGTCTGCACTAGATTTTTGTGCTTTTTTTTGGTTCTTGTCAAAGACGTTCGTTATAGAAATCCTTACTAACACTACCTACATTGAATCTAATTTTATGAAGTTGTTGACTCTGTACACTGTTAGGAAGTATATTCTTCAATAAACAATTGGTTGCATTGGATAACAAATGAACAGTAGAAAAGGGAAAACAGCCCTTATTGAACTATTCTCTTAAAACTGCAACTGATACTTATTGCAAAGACATTTTAATAAACCCCCCAATTCTTTTAACTCAGGAGAGCTTGCTTCGGTATGCTTGCAACATTTCCTTTGTTGGTTTAAAAGACTTAAACAAAGGTATTTACTGACAAATGAGGGTCTCACAGAATCCCCCAAATGGTCACCTCATGGCTCTATGTGATCCTTAATGACAAGAATAATTGTGAACAAAATATCTACATCCCATTACTAATAAATACTGATTGTGTTCTCCATTGATGGTGTGGTTATCATTACAGGTAGGGATGAGGCTTAGGCTCACTGCTACCATCATATTCATGGAAAGGTGACTGACAAGAGATACCCCCATACCTCCCTCTGTGGAAGCATTACATGATAGGACAAAAATTCAGACAAATCCAAAATACATTTTATGACTTGGTGTGGGACCACTTTAACCTCCCTAGTGGTTCATTTCTTTCCGGTTTTATATGTCTAAAAGCCGTACATTGTTTTTCATGAAATTTTATTTTACAGTATAATATAATAGTATGAGTATAGTAAAGTTTGAAACACAAAATCATTTTAAAAACAATAAATTGAATAAATTAAAAAATCTATATATTTAAAAAAAAATTAAATTTTTTTAAATTAAAAAAAAAAAATACACATTATACGCATACTAATAAACATACTGTAAAATAAATGTTCTTGAAAACAATGTATTGCTTTACACAGTTATTTTGTACTGAATGCAATACAAATGGATTTTGAATTTCCCTCCCTGCCTGGCCGGGACGTACAGACGCACCGACGTCACCGGCAACTTCCCCGGTGACTCATCGGATGCAGAAGCAGGAAGAAGAAAGAAGACAGAGATCACAGCGCGGGACCCTGGCAGATCAGGTAAGCGCTGTATTTACTAACCTTCCATAGGTTTACCAACCCCGAGTGTGACTCGGAGTTACCACTTTTAGCAACTTTTTTCTACGCCGAGTCACACTTGGGGTTACTGCTAGGGAAGTTAATTCTTACCTTCTTTCTAATATGCTAACTTAGCCACCCATTTTTTAGATGGGTTCAAGCCCCCCACCAGCCTGACCTATTTTGTCCTAGAAACACCCCCCTTTTCTTTTTTTGTTCTTCTACCTCTGTTACTAATATCGCACTTTCCTTCATATATTTACTCTGCTCTATGACTGAATTTCTGCTTTCCACGTTTTAGCGCTTCTATTTAATGCACAAATATACTACTGCTTCCAATGCTCCTAAAACAAGGTTTGTATGGTTGTTAAGACTGGATGACACAAAAACAGGTTCATGGTTCACACAATAATTAATTCTAATAAGCTTTGATACAGTGTTTATCTTGTATTTACTCTAATTGGTGTACACTTATGTATTCCTGGTCTAACAAGTCATTCTTTGTTCAATAATTATACCACCTATGTAAAGACAATTGTTGTAGCATATGTATTGTCTCTGTAAAATCTAAGTGAATATAGAATATACTAAGAACACTCAATAAATTCAGATGAAACTTGGCCTCGTAGGATACTTAGTTAAAATAGTCAGTTGCAGATCACCCTTTAGAGTTAATTGTTTTTTGTCATGGGATTTTGTATAATACTGTATATTCCAATAATAAAAGGAAAAGACAAAAGGTTGGTACTATTGGTAAATGCAAGTTTTTGATTTTTGTCTGTCAATCTGTCAATTTAAAGATGACAAGCATAACCATCTGTGATAGTCCAGACTTCAATGTATAGGTTATAGTTACCTATGTATTAACAGGAACACAAACAGTTCATGTTATCGGGGTCTTGCTTCTTGCTAAACCAATTGTTGTTTCAATTACTGTGCAATGGTTTTGGTATAGGCCTACATGATTTGTAATCAAAGAAGAGTGTTTGCTGGAATTTCTCTAGGGAAATATAAACTTCATGAAAAAGCCCAAAGAACATTTTTCCATATGTGTAATTTGCTACAGCGCTGCAAGTGTTTTTACCTCCTGTATTTTAAAAATCTTTGTTATAGCAGATACCCAAATTGTAATTGTAATAAATAGAAAGCAAAGAATGAGGAATCCATAATTCTTTATGCGGATGATATATAGAGGAGTGGGCATTCATTTGTGATGATGTTTTAGTACCTTAAGTGGTAAATTTAGAAAAATAATGGAAGTTTATTCACTAGTAATGATTTTTGTTTGAGTTGTATAAATAAAAATGCATTTGTAAAAGCAGATATTAGTCAGGGAAGGTTGTTTTATTGATAGTTTAAAGTCAATTGTTTAGTAGCTTAAGAAGAACAGCTTTGTTATACCACAAGTGAGGAAACCTAATGCAGATGTCATTATTTTATTTATGAAACAGTTTACTCTGGAAGTTTATATGCATATGAAGCATAATGATCTTCTTGATAAGGGGTAGTGTATTCATGATATGGTGGGTCAGCTCAGAATAATAATGGGCCAATGTACAGTTTGGTCCAGGTCCCTTAAACCCATTCAAACCCTTTTAAAGTCAATGGGAAAAGACTGTTGCATATAGGTAAACTGCTGTCAAATAAAAGGGAAATACTGAAAATACATAAACACATTCATTAGGATGCCCTAAGCCAGTGGCCGACAACTTTTCGGACCTCACGGTTCACTAAATTCATAATTTTAAATCCCGCGGACTATTATTATGAATTTTTTTAAAAAGATAAATACATTTGTAAAATAATGATCTTCCTAATGGTGCTGACAAGGACTGTGGAGG
>NC_092866.1:21753884-21810515 GCF_032062135.1 Pyxicephalus adspersus
TAGTTGCATCATCTTTGGTATTTATTACTAAAGAAATGCAAAATTTTTGTTTGCTTTTTCTCACTCATTATGGGTTTATTTCATTTGAAAAAAGGCCAAAAAAGAAATGATAGTTATCAAAGTCAAACTATTTGATGCCAATAAATATAACAGTTAAAGAAAATACACAGTTATAGTCATACTTACCTAAAAGAGCATCTGTGAAATAAACAAATAAAATAAACCAATCGGATGAGAATCGGTATTCGCAGAGCGGGGTGAATGTGTAATAATGGAAACAATACTGAAGCGACAATACTGACTCGACAATGGTTGCCCAAAAGTTTCTCACAGACCACTGGTTGGCAACAACTAACCTAAGCTGTTTTTGTAAAATTTAAATAGCAATTGCATAGCAATCCCCTTAAATTTTAACCAGACCTTTTTCCAAACATAAAGTCTTGTTTGCAAGAAAATGGCAGCAAGCAAGTTCCTGTTCATGCCAGGCCCCATATTTTCCGTTGAAATCAATAGGTCCCATTTTTTTGGGGAAAGGGCTTTTTCCCCACATCCTGCTCTTAAAATGATTGTATGGTTTTATGTTTGAGTTTGGTATATTAGTACATTAGTATGCAATGTCCATTCCAAAATGAGTTTACTAAAATATAATCAAGCACATAGCAACCTTTCTTTTTGTAATACGTATATTAAAATATGTATTTTAATACATTTTGTAATACATATTTCAAAATGAAAAGCCTAACACATCAGAACATATTTCTCTGGGTGTAAACACTAGCCAGCTTTTCAGAACCAGAACATGACAGTCTAGTGTCTGAAGAGTTAACCCATGTGCCCTCTGCTAACACTGCCTTTGCATCAGGCAAGCAATATATTACATTCACTACTCTCCTTCTTGAGCTGTCCAAGAGTATACTATTCTATCTGACATATACAGGGCCATTTTCAGAAGAAATATTAATTCTTCCCAGCTTTCCCGGATTTATTTCACATTGCAGAAAGCTGTGCCAAAATGAGTCAAGCATTGTAAATGTCAGTTTTGGTTTCATCAAGTCTGTTGAAGGAGTAGATATATTGAAAAAAGTATCTCCATACAATCTATCAAAACAATGTCATAGCATGTATTAAGAGACTGGTACTTGTTAGGCTGAAAGACAATTGTGTCAGAAATGTCATAGCAAGGGAAGAATTTATGTAATTTTACTGATTTGGAAAGGACAGCAATAAGGCCATTAATAAATTTAGCTTCTACAGTGTTTCATCATCAAGACTGAACAGTAATATTGCAGTAAGTGTATCAATCAGACTATCCATTCCATGCTGCTGGATTCATTGCCGTACATAGCCATAAATATCCTTCCTTGCAAAGCAGCAGCTCAAGTAAAATGATATACTCTTTCCAGCTAAGTCTCAATCTTCCTGGCTATAGGAAAGTGATAAATGTATAGCATAAGGTCACCTTGATCTGTAACAAAGTACCCATGAGTGAGTGCACCAATAATTGCTTGGAACTTAGAAAGGATCTCAGTGTTTGATTATATGTTTTTATTCAGATTGAAATAACATTTCAGGAGCTACTAAGGTATACATTTTGAGGCTGAATTGCAAAAAAACTCCCCAGCATGCCCAGGAACAAGAAGACAGCTAAATGCCAGAAGGCAAGGTGAAATTTTTAACACATGTTAACTCTGTAGGCCACCAACTGCTATATTATTTTCACCCTCTTTCATAGTCAGAACAACAGTGGAGACAAATAATATTTCTACTGCCTATGGCAGCCAATCACAATCCAACTGTGTTTCTTACAATTTAGATTTAAGAAATGGAGCGATAACTGTTAGAAGTAGCAAATACTACTATAGTCTTTCTAAAACTAGCACATTTTGTTTAAAGCATTAAACATTTTTTATATATCCTGCCCTTAGATAGGTGGGATATAAACTTTACAAAAATAAATAAATAAATAAATAAAAAAATACCATTTTAATATTGTTGCTCAACTAGCTCAAACTCGGAACTGGAGTGGGCAGGCCATTCTTTGACCTGTATTGTCAAATCATATGGATTTAAAGATTTATACAACATTGTAATATCAGACTGCAGAGTTTTGGGCTTTTTATTGTAATTCTGTTATGATTTTGAAGGGTCTTTACACTAGGGATGAGTGAGTGAGAAGTTCGATCTCGCGGCGAATCGGGCCTTTCTCGCTTACCGAAAATGTAAGCAAGAATGGCCTTCTGATTCGCCAAGAGGTCGCGCTATCGCCAAACAGAAGGAAATCCTCTGCGATCCCCGGGCACTAGAGGTTAATTAACCTCTGATTCCCCAGGGATCGCACATTCTGATTGCCACAGCTGCAATCATTGAAAAGATGCCCAGCACAAGAGAAACTCCTGACATTGTAATATAAGTATCTCTTACAAATGATACATTTGTATCTGTAACAAATGTATCATTTGTAAGAGATACTTATATTTCAATCGGGATTTCACCAACAGGAGGATTTCCAGGGCTGCATGATGCAGCCCTGGACAACCTCTGCGATCCCCGGGCGCTTGAAATTAATTAACCTCTAGTGCCCCGGGGATCGCAAACAGGAGGATTCCCAGGGCTGAATGCAGCTTTGGGAATCCTCCTGTTTCAATTTCTTCTTCCAATGGTTTTGCGAAATCGGTTCACCTCCAGCATTCTCGCTCATTCCTACTTTACACACACATATTCGTTTTTATGTAGGAATCCAGTTCTTTCCTATATGACTGGTACACATCTATAAACACAAAAAAACTATATGGCTGCAACAGAAATGGAACATATCAGTCATTATTGACATTATTATTGGCATCAAAGATGCATACCTCAGTTGTAACAATTAGTTATTTGAGGAACAAATACCTTTCTGTCAGCTTGAACCAGTCTAGCCATTCCTTTCTGACCTTTGCCATCAACAAGGCATTTTCAACCAAAGAATTGCCACAGGACATATTCCCTTTTTAGGCTATTCTCTGTGAAAATCCAAGCAGATTAGCTGTTTCTGAAATATTCAGACCAGCCAACCTAGCATCAACAACCATCCCACCTTCGAAAATTCCTAAAATCATGTTTCTTCCCGATTCAATCAATTTGAACATCAGTAAGCTGTCTTGATAATGTCTACATTCTTAAATGCATTGCTGTAATGAGGTTGGCTGAGATTGCATTACCAAGCAGTTTTAAACCTAAAATATGTAGTAGGGTTAGGTTTCATGTGGTAAGCAGCTATTTTAGGCACAGAGACCATTCGTGTGATGTCTCTAAATACAAGTGGTATGTATATTGGTACTATTTACAGTATATACACAGTACTATTCAAAAAGCCCAATGTGTCTGTAAGCTTGCCCAACACTTTAACCTCTCTGGCAGTCTGATTATTTCAGATTTTTTGAAAGTCAAAGCAGTAAATTGTTTTGCATTGAAATTTGTTTAAATTTCCTGCCAGGTCACGCCTCGAGTGTGGCTGGGATTTATCGCTTTTGATACTGAAAATTGACTCCCAGGCACACTCGGGAATATTGCCAAAGAGGTTAAAGGATTCCTTATTGCAGTCAGAAGGGTTAATTCCAGACGTTGATCAGAGGCTCCAAATAGTATTAGAAACTTGAATGATGCATAAACCCCACACAAAACTTTTTTAGGCTTTTTGAGACTAGAGGCTGTGTATATATTTTTGGTACCTGCACTTTAAATAAGTTTCTTTTTTCCCTAACATGTTAAGAATAAAAAAAAAAAACATTGAAGAAAAACACATATATTAATGTAACCCAAAAACTCAAAATTAAATGCATTTCCAGAAATAAACATGCAAATCCAGGCACTAAGATACAATATATTTTACCCCTACCCATATGCGTGCACTGGAGAATCTTTTTCCTTCCTTAATATATCCTTCTCTTTAGTAATTTTTCACTGCTTCCAAACCCCTTTTCTTATTTGTCTGTCAGCTATTTATCTTATTTCTCTTGTTATTTCTGAGTCACTTGCATCCCTGGAATGCTTCTCTATATGTACCAAAACGCTACCATGCATTAATTTGGTAGTCCTGTAAACATATGTAGATTGTCTATCATTATTCATGGATAGCTGTGTCTAATGACAAAACAGTGAATACAGCATATAGTGAATCGATCAAAACCTCTTTTGTTTCCAAAGACAACATGCAAAAAAATGTAATTTGTGTGTATACCTCATTAAAATCAAATAGCACAACAGACACTGTTTGCAGCAACTTGGAGACCATTGGAAAAGAACAACTAGTATTTTCAATAGTATTCTACGGGGTCAATTTTTAAATGTTTTTAGCAATGATTGACCCGAAATGTACATATTTAGAAAAAGTGCATGAATCATGAGTACAAATTTTTATACACAGGTAATAAAGTATAAAGGTGGCCTAGTTCTAGGAACTTAAAAAATTGGTATAAGGCCACTGTGGTTATTCTTGTTATTCCCAAACCACTGTTTTTTTTTTTATATTTCTGACCAAGAATGCAAACAGATACTAATCCATTGGCTGCCATTTAATAATTTGACAAAATCAGTCTAGGTGCTTTATGATTCATTCAAACCAATGGAATCTCGGCTTACCATTTTAAAGCAGCATTGGAAGAACAATGCTTATAATATGACCTAAATCAAAACACTGTCCCTAAATGTCATACTTGTGGTAACTAACAATAAGCATATTAATCCTTCATAACAATTTATGTTGTCCTTTATCAGCAAATGAGCTTACACAAATTATTAAAATAAAGTTTTAATTGTTTATTACCAGTGATATTTTTTATAAATGAAATAATATCTAACCACACAGGCTAATTTGTAGCCTTACAGTAACAACACACACCAATTCTGAGCTTTAATAAATATTAATGAGTTGCTATGCCTTGATTGGCTTTGACAAATAAATAATTACTAATTAGACTTAAGCAGTACCTTAATTGTAAAAGGCGAGCTCAGTTTATGTTTTTTCATGAGGATAAATTAATTAAAGCTTGTGACAACTTCAATCAACATTTATTTTTCACTTTAGGCAAAATATAGTGACATGCAAATCTTATTTTCTGTTCACTCTGCTAATTGATTACTAAGGATGACAGAATATTTTGATAGTTTTTTGGTAAGTTACTAAGTGATATATACATGAAAAGTAGCATTTTTCTCTATATCGTATTCCAATGAACATAAATCTTACATTACCTATGGCACTTCTGTAGTCTTGCAACCTGGGGCCAGTTATCAGCCTCTATTATAAAATGAATAAAAGGCCCATATACATACCAAAAGAGAAAACAAATATACATTTGTTCTGTGCCTGGGTTATCTCCTAGAACTTGTTCATATTTACAGAGTTCCATTCTCTTTTGGCAACCATTTAGGTGAACCTTAGAACAAGCTCGGATGGGAGTACATTGCTAAAGTAACTAGGGAGTTTGGTAGGGTAAACAACTTAATGGTAAACATTTTGAGGCTGAATTGCAAAAAAACTCCCCAGCATCCCCAGTAACAAGAAGACAGCTAAATGCCAGAAGGCAAGGTGAAAATTTTAACACATGTTAACTCTGTAGGCCACTAACTGCTATATTATTTTCACCCTCCTTCACAGTCAGAATAACAGTGGAGAAAAATAATGCTTTGACATTTGCCAATTGCAAAGTTTTAGATTACGGACACCTACATTTCTCTGCAAACCAAGTTATACAAATTTAAATGTCCCAATTGCCGCATGTTCTGAATGTAAAGAGAGTAGCATGGCATAATACACAAACTTATTTTATGACTAAATTAATAGTGTATCACAATGCACGTTGCCAAGCTAAGCATGCTACAGCAGCAGCTCCATTGGTGCACGGGAATATAGCCAGTATCAAGTATTTAAAGCATAAATTATTTTAAATATGGCTTTAAATAGAGCAAACATGTAGCTGGATTAAACTGGCAATGGCCATTTGTCACAACAATTATTTATTTATCTTGTTACTACCAAAATCGTATTACCAAAAACATGGCTTAACCACCATGACTCTTGTCAAAGTTTTATCACCAAACCCTTTAAAAGTTCTTCTTCTTAAAGAAATAGACTAAGGCTACATAACATTAGCCTATAACATGTGGAAGGAAGGACCACTTGATTTTTCCTCAACTGCAGCTAAAAGCCTTGTTCTTTTTTTTTGCAAATTTTATTGAATTTGCCTCTGCTCCCCTTCCATTCCTAATTTATATAAATCCAATGGTTATCTGTCTTGGGACTTTGATGCCATGATGTCATGGCCCACCCTTTAGGCCAAAAAGCACATTGTGTCTCCCATGGGGATTGTGAGGTATTAAAAGAAGTGTGTTCCTAACTGCACCCTGGCTGAACACTATGTAAAATATGTCCAGAAAAGTTATCTAGACATCTGACTGTGCGCAGTCATTCATGGCTTTCAGGTGCGCCCCGGCTAATTCTCAGGTGTTGTAGAATCCAGAGTTCATCTGAGGGTTTGTGGTCCAATCTGATGCCTCAGCTTGTACCGTAGGTGCCATACTGAGCTGGGTGCATCCAAATGGGGGGAAAGTTTCTGTACTGTAGCTCAGCCAGAAGCTGAGGCCCAGGGAAGTAGCCTACACCACTGTAAAAAGAAGTGCTTTTAAATTGTGAGAGTCCTAAAAAAGTCACTGCACAATTTCTACTGCTGTGAATTTTGAGTGGTCAACAACCATAATCCATCTAGCTCTTTGCAATGTGTTACTGGGAACAATGATACATTGTTGTGCAGTATTTCATAATTCAGCACAGAAAGGAAAACAAACTTGGGAATACCAATGACCTGTCCTAACAGATGGAACCCTTTAGATGCATCAGCTGACTTATTTAGCCATAAGATAAGACAGGGAATGACGTAGCCATATTTCATATACAGTAAATAGGCCCTGAACAGTACAGGTCAAGATTTTACACCTGAGTGCTGGCAAGATCTGGTAAGGCTGCGGCAACCAGTTGTCACCTCTGGTGTTGGTGTTTAAATTTGGGTTGTCCTTATATTCAACCCGAATATAGCTGTTCGAATTTGGATAGACCCAACCTGAAAAACACGTGATTCGACGACCCAAATTCGTGTGTAAAAAATGTGAAAAAAAAACATGTTAAAGTAATTCATTGAATGCGTGTGAGTTGTTTTACTAGCTTTTATTTTTTTACAGGTTATACCACAATGACAGGACGATTCCCACGGCTGCACAGCCGTGGGAATCCTCCTGTCAGTGTGGGATCTCTGGGAACTAGAGGTTAAATGGGGATAAGTCTTCCCATTCATCACCTCTAGTGCTCTGTGATTGGCTGAGGAAAGCTCAAGGGTCATCGGGATTTCCTTTACCCAGCCAATCACAGAGCACTAGAGGTGCATAAATGGGGAAACATGTCCCCATTTAACAACTAGTGCTGGGGATCTTCTCAATGAACGCGGCCGTGGCCGCCCGCATTCTTTGAGAACAGTGTGCGATCCGTGGAACCAGAGGTTAAGTAACCGGTTAATTCGGCATTCGATCACCCGAACAATATCTCCCTATTCAATCATATAGCTGTTGAATCGCATAGTGAGATATTCGACCAACACTAGTCACCTCACAAGGTAGGAGCAATTACAGGTGTCTTCACATTTTACTTCTAATCTACTGAAAGGGGATTCGATCAGTAGACATTAATCACTTTATTCAGACACACATCCTGAGTAGTTTTTGAGTTTAGTGTGGTAAAGTTCTGTTTAGGAAGCTTTTTATTAGGATAGAACTCATGTCTACGAAAAATATATTGTATCTCCCTGCTCTGTATGCAAAGAATTAGTTTACCTTCATTGTTATTGCTAATGTGAATTAATGCAAAATAATTAGATCATATACAAATTAAAAAAAAAATGATGTATAGATAACATAAGTATAGTATTACCATTAACAGATTACCATAAATAAATAAATGTTCTAAAAGAGTTCCATATTTATAGGTGTACTGACAAACAGACCTGTCCATATTTTAAAATTTCCCCTCATCTGGTTTCTGAGAAACTTATAATAAGGTAAAAAAGAAAGAATTGTGTCACTGATTCTATTTTGGCATCAATACCCTTAATGGATAAAAGAGGTGAATGCTTGAAGACAGTTAAGATACATTTATCATTGGCAGCTGTTTTGCTAATCTCTCCTATGCAGTTGTCAGCTGATGGCTCTGTATAGGGGAAAAGAAATAATTATTAGATCTCTATTGTGATAAACACTACTTATTACTGCCAAAGGGTATTAATGTCTGATTCCAACATAAAAATCGGTGATCATAAATGGGCAACTTTGCTCAGTTCTGGTCAAGGATGACAAAGGCAGCTGCTGTGCTCTATCCAAACAAACTTCACTTTTTCTACAAAGACACAGAATGGATTCCATTTGCATATGTTTTAAAAGGGTAATGAAGTAATATGATGTTTATCTTGCTTGAAAAGTGGTAATTTTTTACTGGCAGCCCTCCAGCACTCTAGAGGCTTTGTATAGTAATCGGTTGCTGTAGATGAAAGTTTTTTAAAAAGCAGCAGGTGCAGGAAAGGATCAGAAATGATTCTGTATTCATCTGTCTGTAAACGAACAGTCTCTTTATCAAAAATATATTTACAGCTTTCTAATTCCAATTTGAATTAAACATGTGCATACTCCCCACATCCCTGCACCACTTAACACGTTATACTTATGAAAAATATGAAAATGCTTTTGACTGTAATGTTCTTTTTAATAGCTCTTGATTTATTTGCACAGAGTGATAAAGATTCTGCATGGTATGTAGAATTAGCTATAGAAAAAATAGACCTGTAGACCATCTACAAAAGTTTCATTACCATCAAATCGGTTTTGGTTCTGTAATTCACCATTTTAAACATAAAGAACAATTCTCTAAAGTTTTTGGCTCAGTTTAGAAACGCTTTTGTAATCACTTCACTTGATCTTCTCTTTACTAGTGGATTTTAATAACTGTTTTCTTTTTCTTTTACATAATAACATTTGCAAGTGCTCTTGATTATGGTAGCACATATTTTCTTTACCACAGGACGTGTAGAGAAAATGCATGTACAGGTAGTCCCCAAGTAACATATGAGATAGGGACTGTAGGTTTGTGCTTAAGTTGAATTTGTATGTAAGTCAGAACAGGGACATTGATTTATTAAATGCAATTAGGACAGATATTTGTCTCCACATATTATTAGGCAGCGTGGTGTCAGTTACTGTATAAAATCCTCACTGTGAGTTATTCACAAACAAAGCAAAAAAAAAAAAAAACTTTATGGAGCCTAGACATTCAATAACTTCTGGAACAAGCTGTGCTTTGATATGCAAAAAGAAACAACAGCAGTTTTTCTTGGTCAATAAAGAGTTACAAGAGGCTGCAGCAAAAGCTCAGTCCTTAAGATCACCCACAACCTTAACTTTGTTTAGAAAAAGATTTCTGCTGCAAATAATGCAAACTGCCTCCTTCAAGTCTTCATTCTGCACTGGAACGATGAGCTACCTGCATAGCTCATTTATTTTTACATTTACTTTTTTGTACACATTTTTATATTTTGGTATATGTTGGTGAACAATCAATATATATATATATATATATATATATATATATATATATATATATATTTTTTATTTATAAACTTAGTATTAATTCAGCAACTGGGTAGAACATGGATTTGTTTTAAAAAAAAGTACATGTCATACGGCTACATGGTGCATCTAGCATCCTTTTCAATAAACTTTGCTAAAATACATTCATTTGCTAGAATCACTGAGCTGATCCCTACTCATAAAAGCATGTAGTACAACTGTACAGAGCAAAACTTTAAAGACTGATTTTGTAGTGTGTACAACTATATCCAACAATGGGTTTCTACCTTTCACTTACCTGAAACATCATAGAAGTTACTCAATAGTAAGGTGGCTACATCTCTCTGCTTTGACCAGCGATGAATTCAATTTATAGGAAAATATACTCTTAGTGATACTTGTTGCTAGTCACATGATCTTTCATTTGACGTGGCCCTAAGATTTGCTGCATGTTTAAATGATTGACAGCACGGGTCATTCAAAAGAAAGTACAGATCATGTCAATCTGACATCTCATTTAGTGCTTAATTTAGCATTCAGACTAACTTTGATTGGCATTTTTCTATTTTATCTAAGATAAGTGACATTTGTGTAAAAGAACTATCACCTAGTAAAAAGCTGGAAACCTACTGCTAAATAAATTCAGTGTGTACAGCTCTGAAACATTTATTGCCAACAATAAAAAACAAACAATCCCACATCAATCTTGTAAATACTAGGGATGAGCAAGCGAGATTTTAAAATTCGATCTCGCGGTGAATCGGGACGCTCTCGCTTACCGAAGATGTAAGCGAGAACAGCCTGTGTAATTTCGTCCGTCGAGATCTAATTTTTTAGACCCTGTAAGAGCAATCAGGGGAGCAGAGCTAACTGCTCTGCTCCCCTGTTTGCTCTTGCAGCCCTGTAGTATATTATCTTGGATAGAGATTCTCTATCCAAGAACACAGGAGTACCACGGCTGTGCTCATCATGAATGAATGCAGCCGTGGGAATCATCCTGTGATGATTCCCACGGCTGCATTCATTGATGAGCACAGCCACGGTACTCACACTGACAGGAGGAGTACTGCGGTTGCATTCATAAATGCAGCCGTGGGAATCATCCTGTGTGTGATACCCAGGCACTAGAGGTTAAATGAGGGCTTGCCCTCATTTAACCTCTAGCACCCAGGGATCGCACAGAGGAGGATTTCCATGGCTGCATTCATGAATGGAATCATCCTGTAATTGTTTCAATGATTATCCGATGGGTCCATGAAATCGGTTTGCCGAAATTTTGTGGACCCATCGGAAGTTTGAGGAAATTTTCGTGATAATGTCGGAGGCATTCTCACTCATCCCTAGTAAATACCAATCTTGTGAATTAGTTCAGAAACATTTATTTTTTTTATATTCATACCTCCACTTGTTGGGACCAAAAACATCTCTCTACATTAGGGTTTAATGGAAATAATGAAATGACTTCTTGTTCACCGTGTCAAGAAAAAAAAAAAACATTCAGAAGTACTTTGCCCAATAATAATTGCATTATTTTGCCTATAAATATGAGATTTTTCTACAATGAAATGAAGCACAAATGAACATTTTATAGGGCATGTTCGTCGTGGCAACAGAGATGAGAATACATTAATGTTTTTTTTCACAATGTGCTACTCATCTTTGGTCAGAGGCTTGTTTTAAAGTAGACCCAGATTAGGGCAAGTTTATCCTTTAAAAACTGCAAGATGGGTTACTTGGGAATAATAATATCATACATGCAGTAGAAATTCTGCAACTGCCCAGGCCCATTTATCCATTTAACTGCACATAAATTGAAAAAGGTTCTTAAAATTAAATTAAGATTATTAAGCTTACATGTGATTTTATTGATTTGATTTACATATACCTAAAATATACATCTGCTATTATTGGTATCTATTCCTTATCCCGACTATTAAAGAAGGAATTAGCAAAATAGGCTAGAAATGACTTTATATCAACAAAAAAGACAAAATTGTGCAGTTCTTCTGTGTTCTGCACTGTCTCCTAGCAACATTTTTGATAAATTTCTCCATGTTTGTGCCGTGCTTGTTGATTATTTGGACTCTCTACAGATATTGTGTTTTTCATCATATTTAATGAAAACTCTAACCTTGTTTAGCTAGCATAAAAAAAATACATATTATTTACTACAACATGTTGTATTATTTTTTTCATTACCTTATTCAACATGGACTTTTGCCATAATGTTCCATTATTATTTTAGTAACACTTCTTTGTTTAATAGAACTTTCCATTCTTCTATTTATGTTTTTCCAGAATGGTAACGGAGAGAAAACATATTGGCAATCATAACAAAATATTGTATATACGTATTTCATGTACACATTTTACGGTTGCCATAAGACAATCACTCAAATGCAGTGATTGCCACGGCAAACAAATCCCAGGAGATCACAGGAGAATGTGAATTTGCAAATTTAAGTAGTTTGTTGTTCTGAAGATTTATAGCGAAAATAAAAAGCAGTTTTTCCCTGTATTATAGTTTCCAGGTATTGTGTTGTAAATCATTGCAAGCCTTGCTGCTGAAAATGAAGGGACAGCATTTATACAACCATATTGGAAGAATAGATACAGTGAAATAGGTTCTGCTCTCTCATAAATAGACACTTATAAGGAAGTTGGCAGCCACAGTAGGGAAAATCAAAAGAAGCATGATACTTGTTTACAGTGTAATAGTAGCAGATGTAGCCTTCAGCAAAATTACACAGTTCACAAGGTACTAGATGATTTGTTTTTATGAACTAAAATTTATTTTCAAAACTCTGCTAACTATGTGCAGGCATTTGATGATAAATGTATTACAATGACTGAATGATATGTTTCTTGAATAGGAATTTCACTAACCACTGAAAGTATCCAAGAGTAAATTGGATCTCAAGTCCACTCCTAGTTTAATTTTTTGCTTTAAAATCCATTTATTCTACTTGACAATGAAATAGATATACAGTAAAATTAATGTTTTACTGACAGGTTCTATTTTTTTATTATTACCTCCAATTTTCGTTACAGCCATTGTACAAGGTGTCTTAATGTGAATGTTCAATCTAATACCAGACCTAAACCTAGTACCCCCTGTAATTAGCACTCAAGAAAATGACTGGTCATTCCTCTTCCAACATTACAACCCTGGATGATATAAAAAAATATACTGTAAGGCAACTCCAAGAAAAGAAAAATCGGTCACAGGACCATAAGGGGGTGAGAATTAAACCTAAAGTTTTTCTGTACTTTGTACATGCAGTTTTATGGAATAGCTCATTTCCCATTCTTACTGACAGTTGCTTTCCAATTGATCCCCACACATTTTCTATTTCAAGATACGAAGAAAAAACAGGGGAGGACGCATGGGATCAAAACAGTATTACCAGAAACAATGTTACAGTCTTAAAGCCAGTAGTGCTGTTCACAAAGAACAATACAATGTCATAAGAATACAAAATACCCAGAAGAAGGGAAACAAGCATCAAATTTTGGGGGAACAAAGGTAAAGGGAGGGGAAGAAGGGGTCCGTGTCAGGAAGGGTCTATACCGATGAACAGTAGTGATTCCAAGGATTCCAGGTGAATTCAAATGCATGTAGGTGTCCTTGAGAGTGCAGGTAGGTTTGTCATTAACTGGTGTTACCTACAATGATCAGTCAATTAAAAGTTATGAATTCACTTTTGTTTAGCTCCTTCAAAATTTCCAACCTTTTTAACCACAGTAACCATGAACTATATACAGAATACATTTTATTTTTATATCCCTCTGTGCATGTCTGGTTGCATAAACACAGGTTTTCTTGACTACAATACATTAGGGTTCTTCGGCTTAAAGAGTTGAGTGTTCACGTAGCCAGGCATGCTATGATAACTATATTAGACTTATAAGTTATAGGGGCAATTAAAATTTCGGTGTACAAGACTGGGCATTCAAACAAACATTTGTTGGGATGAACATTACGCTTTTTTTCTAAATCAACCAGAATATATGAATATAAATAAGTTATCCACTCAGATAAATAAATTAAGAAAATTATTCAATCCATGTGTAAATTTATATGGCTTTGATGTACTGAATACTAGTTTATTTTGGCTTGACAATAATATTTATCTGTATATGACCCAGACAGCAGTGTGGATGAAATGTAATCTCAGTTACATCAAACTATATGTTTGCTTTAGGATAAAGTAATTTTAAACTTGATTATTGCCTTGATATAGAATGGATTTAAATTAACGGTGTTAACTTCGTCGTTTATTAAATGATAATGTAGTAGTTTGCTGAGATTCATATCCATGAAGAAACTCTATAATATGTTAAACATTTAGAAGAGTAGCCTCCTGTTAAAAAACAGGGGGTGCTATGGCTTGCACGGAGGTGGTGTGAGCCCTGAGAAGGGCCAAGGCGCAGAGTCCAAGCAGTAACCAGGTTTTCTCCAGAGCCTCAGATGGTGAGGATGCTGTGCCGCTGGTTACTGCCAGGTTGCAGTCCTTGGGCACACCAAGGTGGGCAAAACACGGTACCAAATCACAATGCAGAAGGATAGTCAAGAAAAGCCAGGATCATTAGCTAAAATCATGTCCACTTTTATAAATGATCATTCATGAACTAAAGATCATATCATATACCAACATTTTTACTATTGACAGCATAATTATAAAGTGGCAATCATACCTGTATGGCTATCTCCAATTTGATAGTGATGACCTTCAAAGAAAGCAGTGGAGATCAGTAGTAGTTTTTTTAAACACTTTTGCAGTGATTTCTTCTTTTGGAAAGTAGTGTACTCATATGGCAATGAATAGACCCAATGCACCACTTCCAAATGGGGTGATCAGATACTCCATTCAGGTAAATAAAGTTTCTGATTGACAATAAATAATGTAAATAATGAATCAAAGTACTAATTGAAAAATTTGAATACCTTTTTGATATGTATAGTGTGATAAAAGTGCAAACAGAATTAGATCTAAGATCTAATATTAAAGCATTACGTCTTCATTATTAGTTACCCCAAAATTGTGATTTTGTAATTCATTTGTAAAAAGAACTGTAATGTAACAAGCTTTGAGTTTACAGATTTAGGACATTTTAAAGTACTCTGTTTTTGAACTTAGCTCTCTGAGCTTGTTATGTGTATCTGAAAATTATCAATAGAAAATGAAGTTAAGATGAAAAACAAGGATTTTTATTGTTCAAATGGGTAAGCATTTTTCTGAACCATAATAAATCTTTGCTGGATATAAATGTGTAATAGAGTTTATATTCCACTTTCTAAAGCTTTTCCTCATCTCCCACTGGCTGCTCCATAATGTCAAACAGATTCAATCATGGATAAAACATTTGTGTGAATGTACAATCAAATTCTATCCTTTGTATGATATTCATCTCAAATTACCACTTGTGGAGCCACAGAATAAATAATATGTCTTTCTCCCTTGTATCCTTTATCTCGTATAACAAATTCTTTTAAAACATTACCAAGTGAGCACGGTCTTACAATATCTGCATGTGGTTTAGTACGGCAATTTGGAGCTAATCCACCACTTAAAGACATAATTACAAGCTCTTTGGCAAATCTCTCACCTTTTCAAGTACTGGTTTTCATTTGTGTTCATGAATGTGAACAGAACTGACTCCAGTACATGCCAATGAAAAAGGAACACAAAATGGATTGTTACAAACAAATTTACAATGTTTAAAGATCTAAGAATGATAAACTATTACTATAAATGTATGAAATATAAACTAAAATAAAGTTTCATCTCTTTGGAAATTATATAATGAGCCCAATTTGCTAAAAATCATGGCATTGTGTGAAAGACATTGATGTAAACCTATATGTATGTAAAAACATTTTAACATTTTGTTAAAGAAGGTGAGTGCAGAATGATGCTGGGCTCCTATTCTGCCCATCAATGTACATGTAGTGGCTTAATTATAAAACAGGCAATTCCCTAAACTTTTCCCCTTGGGAATCTTTCAGGACACTGTATTTCAGTGGCAGTAACTGATTTCCACCAGGGAAATGTAAGATTTTCTGTTTTATTTTCTGAGTTAGAGCATATGCTTTGGTTAGAGCAACTTCACTCATTCTGCTATTAGTAGACCACACCATCTAAAAGTACTATCAGGATTGATTTACAGAATTTTTGGAATAGCTAAATAAAAATCTGCCTGTATTTTAAATTATTGCCATCAACAAAGAATAGCAAAATGTAAAAGCTTTTGTTATGTTGCCTATGCAATATTAATACTCCTAAAATGTTATATATAAAAGTTTTATCAGTATGGATAATGCGTGTTGAATAATTGTCTACCCTCTGTCTACAAAACACAACAGATACATTTGTTAATTGTTGTATAATGTTCACATCTCCGTCTACAGACCCCTGTACTAAGACTGAATAAAAATGATTCAAGTTATTGGAAAGTAACATTTTCTGATATGGTACTTTAAATGTTTTAAACAGGACATGTACTGTAATGAAAAACTGTAAGAAAAATTAAATATGTAAACAATAGCATAACATTAGCATACATTTTAAAACATTAAAAACTCCACAAAAATCAAATCGATAAGCCTGTATAAAACGTACTATTTTGAAGAGGCAGTATATGAATATCAAGTACTAAGTAACATTTTGGCCAGAAACATACACCTTTGCAATACTTTTTGGCACCACATTGTCCTATATGAAATATAAAGATGTTTATCTGACAAATTAATATTTGTTGTTTTTTTTTTTTTTTTTAAAGCAAATTTGTGCTCAATGACGCTTCTTGGGGTAATGCCAAGAATGTGCAAAGCAGCCATCAAAACAAAGGATGGCTACTTTGAAGACCTAAAAAATATAAAACATGTCTAGTTTTGTATGTTTTTGTATGTTTTTAAAAAAAATAATTCTGTATGTGTTTCTTTATGGTTTGGATGTCTTCAATATTAATTTACAATGTAGAAATAAATAAAAGTAAGGAAAATCATTAAATGAGAAGCTATGTCTAAATCTTGGATTGGAGATGTATGTTTATCATATATAAGGAATACCATCACTGTATAGTTTAAGCAGTGTTATCATAAAGAAATTATGTGTGTGAGCCTTTTACATGGAAATACAAGCACATACATCCTACACATAACTCATTTCGAACATTTCTTCTGGCAATAAGGAAGCTAATAATTCCATATGAAAGACACTGTGAAGTGCAGACATAAAAAAATGTCCAACAAAGGCATCTGTATTAAAATGCATGAATGTTCTAATAATGTTAAGAGTTAGAACAGTTTCTCATTCCTTTGAACATTTTCTTTCAAAGATAATCCATTATTTTCTTAGGCTGAATAGTCTTTTCAAGCTAGCAGTAGTTACTATCAAAGCAGTTTTAACATTGTTAGGATACCATTAAGGTTCATTATATTTTATGTTGGAATCTGAGAACGAATCATTTTCAATACATTTCTTCCAAAATTAAAATCACAAGTTGTAAAACTAATCTAAGAAGTGTCAGATATAATGAAATGTAATTTCAGTCTTCATAGTTACTCATTATTAACTGCAGCAGTTGGGGCATATGACTTTCTAACTAGTCGTAAGCTGAAATGAAAAATACATCACCGAAAATTGGATTTTTTTTGTTTCGTGTTCATTGCTGAATGGAATATTTTAACTATTTGCTAAAAGAGGAATTCAGTTTATTTGCAGGCAGTTTGTAATCGTTAAGAGCTTGCTTTCATTGTGGTGCAGCTCTTCTTAATTTGAATGCACTTATATTGAAATTCGAATTATTTTTTAGACATTTAGGTACAAATAATAGTAGTACAGAATAAAGGTATAATAAAATGCTTCACGTTTCTTGTTTACTTTACTTTCATTATAATCATTCAATTCAAAGCAAGATATAAATTTAATAGGCATCATAAAACATATATTATGGGCTTTAATGATATAGTATGCATCTGGAATCATGAAGATACAGCTGTCAAAGCAGTTGTTACCAACGGATATTCCTAAATGATAAAAAACCTTTTTGAGTTTAATGATCTTCAATTTCTTTTCTTTTGTGACAGCCATGAATACCATGGACCTTCTTGTTGGAAATATATTAGTATTTGAGACAGAGTTTGCAGCATAATAGGTTGCTTTGCTGAAGATACTTGAGGATAATCAGAGAAAATGAGAACTTTATTTTGCAAAAAATTTTCACAAATGCAAGCATGTGCCTGAAATGTGAGAGGGTTCAAAGCCATCAAATTTCAAATTATTTGCAAAGCTTCTGCAAAGAGAGTATTGTCCACAAAATTGCTGGGGATCACGGAGACCCATGTAAATACTTTTCTAAATGAAATAAGAAAACTCTAACTTTACTTACTCCCACACTACAATGACAAATTAAAAAACAGTAAGTTTGTGAGTGTTTATTTTTTTCTTAAAGCAGAACTAAACTCGGTGGTTGGTGAGCTTCCGCCATGATGAGCAAGTATGTGTGCAGTTACCCTGAAGGAATGACAGGTCCAGGACCTGTAAGGACCTGTCTGTCATGGGTTATGGGGAGGGGGGAAGGTTCACCAGAATGAACACATAAGGATAAGGACAAGGGACTAGACCTTCAAAGGCTAGGGAGAAGGAAACAGTCACCCCCTACGGACACCCTAACCTAGCCCTGACTCCTGACAGTATGAAAGTCCCCTGAAGTTGGCAATATTCATACACTGGAACCTAGGCCCTAGTAGCCCTGACTTGCCCTAGGAATAGTGACTGGGCTTGAGACTACTGGTTCCTTCCTTGATGAAAGAACCAGTGTCTCCCTGAGACCTAGTAACAACAAAAGAACGACAAAACACCAAAAGTAGTTCAACTTATCTTAAATAGCAAATGGAGGAGCAGGAACCCTGAAGAGGACAACACACCAGCTCTTCACATCTGAAAAGTGAATATCAACCGCATAGCATGACGTGTGGGGCCAGACTAAATGGAGGAGCATTAATGATCACCTGCTACAGCTGATACAAGGGGTGTGGTCATTACAAACAACAACACAGAAACAAGTAAAAACAAAACGACTGTCACGTGTAGCTTGTCTCACAGATCATCTAACCTCAGTCACGTGACACTGTCATTGCTGCATGTATGGAAAGCGCCATCTTCACCGCTGGCTCCACGGCAGACATCCATGACAACAGAGATCCTCTTCTGTCATTGAAATGATGTAACCCCTGCACGTACACCACACACAGAGCCAAGCTCTAAACTACATGGTGCATGCACCATATAAGTGTCTTGTGATTTGTTCAGATGCAACTTTGCAAAACCAAGCCATGTTGCCATTTTCACTTTGAAGTTAAGAGGCTTTCCCCCAACAACCCTTTCACACCAGCCATATTTGTTCCATTCTTTTCTAATTGTACTATATTAAACTTTAACGTTTAGCATGCTAACTGAGTTCTATAGAGTCTTATATGTTGCTCTTTTTTGTGATTTCTCTGAACATTGCATGCTATGAGCTTGGGTTGAATTTCCTGGAACATCCACGCCTAGGAAAAATGTTCTGCAATGTTGTGTTAAAAAATCTTTTTCACTGTGGAATGAAGACATTTTAATTGTTTGTAAATTACCTTGTAACCCTTCCCAAACTCATGAGCAGCAACAATTGCCTATCAAGGATCAGTTCAAAATGACCAGCAAACTAAAAAAACATCTGCTTTTACAGAGCTGGTCACACAGATGATTGATACATCAAGTTCATTTGATTTGAAGCCTCAAACTCCTACTTACCTTCCTAATTCCCGTAAAGTAATAAGGTTGTACTCAATTTTTCATACACTGCTTCAGCACTTTGACCTGATCTTTTTTTTAATGTTTATCTAAAGTTGAATTCAGCTTACCTAAAGATTTTTTATTATGGCCTGATACACTAAACTATAAATTTGAAAGAGTGAAAGGATGGAGGAAAAAAGTAGACAATGGAATTGACAATCTTATTAACAAAAAAGCTCTGTAGGCATCCATACAAGGTTACTGGACAAGGCATCAGGCATATAAACCATTCAATATCACTCTTCGAGATCCTCCCTCTAATTGGATAACAGCATGCCTGAAATGCTCTATATCCCACCCAGACCTCTTTCATTTGCTGTAGTCATGCCCACAGGAATGTTTTGTTATATGTATAATATCACGGCCCTTCATGCCCTGTGGTGGGGCACTTAGATACTAGTGGACTTGTATCACTCTCTGATCACACATGCTAAACAAAATGGGAAATGCTATTTCTATTATTGAAGAATAAATAAGTGAGGGAGAGAAAGACAGGCTTTTGTAGGGCAGATATTTTCTTAAAAGCTAAACTTTATTTGATAAGCATTCTAGAAACTGAACAGAGATCTCCTACGCTAGCCCTAGGCTATCATAGGTACACTGTACTAGGGAGCATAGAGTAGTTACAGCATGTCACAACAAAATTAATTTACAGCAATCTACTTGTATCCTGCCCGACACGTTTCGCCCCGCATGGCTTCTTCAGGGGATTGGGAAACCTTGAGGGTTAAAATAGTACACAATATCATCCATCTAATATACTAGAAAAAAGGGGGGTGTACAATACATCAAGTGAAGAATCGTGAAAAGCTTACTTTTTACTGAATTAGAAAACCTGATGCCAATTACTACTCCGGAATACACTAAAATTAAAATCCAGTGATGGTTTTGGATGCACTGGTCAGGCACAAGAAGAAAGAAAGAGATGAGAGACATATGTATGCCTGGTAGAAACTCTAAATTGTATAATAGGTAATTTAAAATTCTCACATTGAAACTGCCACTGTGATTCTAGATGAAGATGAGACGTCCCTGCTGCCTGCTCCCTGGAACTGTGCCAGATGCCAGGTGCTGCAAGAGGAAGACTGGTCTGTGTGTCGAGGTAAGTATAACTTTTAAAAAATCCAGAATTTTCGAAAATCCAGTGCACCTCAGGTCCAGAGGTTGCCAGATTTTTGATTGTCAACCGGTACTTGGTATAACACTTTTGGAGCTCCAGACGTGCTTGATAATTCTTAATAAAGATCTGAGCCCTTTTATTCCTAACATGAGGGGAGTTGTCTCCATCCAGATTTTATTAGCAAATGTTACTAGTTAGTATTCTTTGCAAGTGATTCTTATTAAGACTAGGTAGCTGATGTATTTGTTCTTAATGGTTTACGAAACTCTGAACCAATTTTTGTCGAACCATTGTACTCTTTCTATTTTCTAATTTTTGTGTGTTGTTTTGTCCATTCTTTTTTTTTCATGTGTTCTTTGTACTGATGTTTTTTCTTCCAAAAATCCAATTAAAAGCATATGCAAGAAAAAATTTACAATTGCTATGTGTCCCATTTTTGTCTTTTTTGTAGCTTTTTTCCTGGATGTTGTTTTATAACTTACTAATTTATAAATAATGTATGAAGAGATTTAGGAGGAATTCATCTCAAACTTACATTTAAAGAATGGCTTTAACATTTACTCTTAGAAAAGACATTGTAATTCTGTCAAGACGGTCGAGAGAAGTTAGTCACATTTAACTGGATGTGTTCTGTAATGTCAAAAATGATTCCTTATGTGTCTACGTAGCTTCTTCAGTTCCAATAAGTGTCAGTAACATTTGAACTAAAAGAGCTTCTTGGATGATTGGTGAAACGTCTTCAACATTACTGGTCAAGTCCAACTGAATGTGACTATTACTAGCTTTACCATGACCTGTATCGATGGAAATTCTCATTGACTTGTTAATAGAGGCTAGTTGCCTTTACATGGGAAATGTCCATTGAATATGGCATGACGCACTTTTGAAAATCCAAAAAATAGTTCCACTCAAGAAAACACAATTTTCCCAGCAAAGACAGTTTCGCAAAATTTGCCTGATCATCTCTAATTATGAGAACCAACCAAGCAACCAACCCCCTTCAGACAGTTAATGTTTAAAGAAAAAGGAATCAACTAGCAATAAGGTGGGTGGATAAAATCAAAATAAATACTAATATGCCACAGCAAATTTTACAGACCCAAAAGAAAGCAAGAGTAGAAAGGTGGTATGTTATTTTTCAGACCATTGTACTTCCATACCTTATTGTTTTTTTCTATCAGTATTATTTGGAGTAATTAAAATATGCAGCTTCAAAACTGTAATTGGAGCCCGTTCTGTACAAAATAAATCATTTTATAATCCATAGAAACAGTTTGATTGACTGAAGGTTATTAGTGGAAATGTACTAATATATACTTTACATGGAAAATGTAATTTGTTAATTGAGAATCATTTCTTAAGTGAATATTATTTCAAAGATCAATATGTTCTTCGATTAAATAAAAAGCATGAAAATAGATTACCCACTAAGTTTGATTAGGTATTGATGTTTTTGTGATGTAGTTTGTATTTTTACAGTAACAGTTGTTAAAAAAAATAGCATGTACATCCTTTAAAAGTGCTTTGTTACTTGTAATTTGTTTTGACATCGATTTTAGGTTTGTATTCCATTGGAGAAGCCAATCACTTTTTGATAACCGTTACTCCATCACACAATGCTAATTTTTTTCTTGGTCACTGGGATTTCGGTTACTAACAAAAATGAAGAAAAATGATGTGTCGCTGCTTTATTTCTGTGCTTTTCAAATCGAAAAAGTCTTGGAAAAAGTTATAGCTACCTAAACTTTTTTAGGATGTAATTTAATGTAAGACTTACTGGACACTAAATAGATAAATATACTGATGTGTCAGCTAAAGTCAAGTGCAAACTTTATGTTTCATCAAGTGCTACAGTAAAGTAAATATGCTTAAAGAAAATCTAACCTCTTCTTTACTTTACAATAAAATGTTTTTATTGCATTGCTCTTTTTTCAGATTACTTTTATTTAAAGAAAAGTAATACATTGGTGAGCATTATTTGTCAAATGTGAAAGAAAAAAAATGTGTGTTTTTCTAGTTGCAATGAATCAAGAGTTAGCTTTCATGTTTAGTTACTGTATATGAACAGGAGCTTTTATCCTAAAAATAAAGAACAATCACATTGATTGTTATGTCTGGTTAGATAAAAAATACATTATTAATACAATCTGTAGAATACCAGTGTTATCCCTTCAGTACAGTGTTTCTGTACCTTTTTAACATGGGGGGACCTCTAAAATAACTAACTCAGGTCTTCAGGGAACCCCTTCTTTAATTGCTATATCCACAGCTCACAGTACATTAGCTTGGTTGTCTCTAATAAGAATATCACCCTTCCAGATAGAAAATTATTTGAAACAAGACAAAAAGCAGGGTTTTTGTAGGTCGAATGAGGTGTGTATATTCTTACATCAAGTATTGATACAACATCATACAGCAGTCAAAATCATATCCATACAAATAACAAGTGCATATACAAATGGGCATAGTATACACTATACACTGGATATTACTTGTAATCTCAGAAAGTGAATGACATAAATGTAGATGCTTCTCTGCCTTGGGACCATTTTCATACATGAAGATAAGATTTGGGTATTCAGCGCATATATGTTTTGAGAGCAAAAGGTATAAACCCAATGCGTTTCGCCTTAAGTGGCTTCTTTGGGGGTATGTGTGTATGTGTGATAACCATTTAAGTATATCTGTATAATGCAATCGTATCTTACTGTAGTCAAAATTATATTTAAAAAGAGTCAATATAAAAAGTGAAGAGTGCACTTATTTCTGGGTACTGGTGTAGAAACTTAATGGATGTGGATACTGATTGAAGGATTATTTTTAGTTTCCTAAAAGGAAATTTAAAAGTATACAGTAATATGTTAATGTAAATATAAGATAATAGGGTCAAAAAATTATAAATGTTAGAAAGGTTTTTAAATGAAGACTTACTTGACCGCTGCTGATGCTGTTGCTGGTAATATTTGTATACACACGGGTATATAGTGGCAGATTATCCAATCAGCAAATCATTCGGAGTAAATAACACATATATACAAGGGTGAGTTGTACATTCAAAAAGACTTGGGTGAGTAAATAACAAGTGTGTTACCATTTATCTTGCTTTTAAAGGGTTATTCGTATGAGGATTCATTGAGTGTCATTGTTGGTACATGTGAGCTAGATAATATCCAAATGTGGTTTGGGTAGAAGTAGATCCCTTGGTGGAATTCCTGCAATCATATAAGGAAAGAAACGGAGCTGTCAACCCGACAGCTCCGCTTTTTAATTAAACTGGTCAGCATTTTAATCAGAGTGTAACACATGCATGAGGTATGGTCACTACTCCCGCATGTGAAGTAGGGTGTGGGCGTCTGGAGTGATTAGCATATTCAATGATTCGCCCCTGGGTGTGGTGATCAGCTCAACCCCACCTACCAGTCACAGAGGGTCGGGGCTGGCATTAGTGAGGTTGTGATCTGACAACTAAATGCTGTCCACATATGGGGGAGCATCCATCAACCTACCTGCCGCAAGAAATTGGCTAGAGTGGGAAGTTTGCACTGGGGGTACTGGCACAAGGTTCCCCACAAACCGAATCAAGATCCGGGGAGTGAAATAGAAGGAGAATATTAGGTGATGGAAGTGAAAATACCAAAGGGTCAAGTATTTTAGTGAAAAGATAAATGTATACCAATGTTAGCATATGCCTGTGTGTCATCAGTGTTGTGTCATATGAATAAGTACGTCTGTGTAGGGGTGTTTGATAGGTACATAGGTCTTTACAAACAATACATCAATCACACATTGCATGAAGTCAATATCAATGATTTATATGCATATTACAGTAAAAGTAATGAGAACAATGAAGAGAACCTAAAGTGTAAAATAGAAAATGCAAAAGATTATAGTGCTTTAAACAATTCAGATTTAGCTTTAGGAGCTTTAACAATGTGTCAAAACTTCCAAAAAAAGGAAATATGATAACTTTATAACAAATGTATCTATATTTTTACTAGTATCCAAAAATCTAGAAAGCTGTCATTATATATATTTTTGGTTGTTGAGTAATGACACCATCTACCACAAGAAATGGGCCTGTACACAGGTATTTTTTGAATATACAACTCACCCTTGCATATATGTTGTTTATCCGATAGATAATATATTAATTATCCAATAAATTTGCAGATTGAATAATCTGCCACTATATATACCCTTGTGTAACGTTTTGTGTATACAAATCGTTACCTATCAGCAGCAGAAGTCTTGATTTAAAAACCTTTTTAACATATATGATTTTTCCTTCTTACAGTATCCACATCCAGTAAGTTTCTACACCAACACCCAGAAGTAAGTGCACTCTTCACTTCTTATATTGACTCTTTTAAAATATACTTTTGACTACAGGAGGATACAATTACATTATACCTATATTTCTAATCAGATATACTTTCATGGTTATCAAATATCATTGAAGAAGCGACTTAAGGTGAAACATGTTGGTTTTATAACCATTGCGCTCGATACATATATGCGCTGAATACCCAAATCTTATCTTCATGTATGAAAATGGTCCCAAGGCAGAGAAGCATCTACATTTATGTCATTCACTTTCTGAGATTAAAAGTAATATCTAGTGTATAGTGTATACTATGCCCATTTGTATATGCATTTGTTATTTGTCTGGATTTGTAAGGATTTTGACTGCTGTATGATGTTGTATCAATCAATTGATTTAGGAATACACATACCTTATTCGGCCTACAAAAAAACCTTGCTTTTTGTCTTGTTTCAGATAATTTTCTATATTGATTACATAGGGTTGGGCAAGTTCCATATTTGCTTTACCAAATTAGGTATACCCTTCCTTTCTCTCTTCCTCCATTACTATACCCTTCCAGTATGCCAAAAAGATCATTGGTGTTAGTGGTAACTGACCTCAGTGCCACCAATTGCTCATTGCTCAAGGAACCTCCAGAAACCTCTGATGGAACCCTATGAATCCACAGAACCCTGGTTGAGAAACACTTCACTAGTGTCTCTGAAACATTAGCATGAATTTACAGTATGCAGAACCATTATCTTTACATAAACTCTAACTAAAAGACAATACATTGCCTCTTTCACAATCATGAAAGTTACCAAAAAGAATTCTTTAGACCAAGGGTCCCCAAACAATGGGTCGTGGACTGGTAATAGGTTTTACTGAACTAGGCTGCAACTGTCCTTGTTACCTGCACCCTTTGCTGTGACAGAAAGGACATTTGTTCTCTTTTCTGTCATTTCGTTCACCCAATCACTTAATCTGGCTTGTGTGATTGTCTAAACAATATACTACTACTACTCACAGAGAAGACTTCAGCCAACAAGAATGGATGTTCTCCCTTACCCACGAAAACATTTTCTTGTATGAAACCAGTTTGTGGTGCAAAAAATGTTGGGGGCCACTGATAACTATATCTTTCTTTTGTAAATCATTTTTGGAAGTGTAGGCCAGAAATATTGTATTTAAATAATAAAAGGTTGGAGCCCTGCTTTGCTTATGCCCTAGCCATGTCCTCTACTACTGAGGCAGTCATCTAATCCCTATGTACAGTATTTGTCTCCTAGACCTACACTTGGTAGATTAGATAAAAAAAGTAAAATGTATTCAGCCCTTAACAGAGTTCTGTATTAAGGACTTCTTAGCAAGAAATAAATATTTTTATCATCCTACATTTGTTTTCTGAAGATGTATATAGGTCCTTTTATGCTATCCGGTAACTCAATAGTTACCAGGTAGCATCTTACAAAAAAGTTAGGAAAGAATGTTAATGCTTAGTTAAAACCAATGGTTCAAATGTGTTGTGTTGGGAAAAAAAGGTCTCATGCAGAAAAAAAATACTGCTTTGACATGGATACATATAACCTGTTCGTGGAAATCCATGTCAAAACTGTCTATATATTTTTTTTTGTTTCTTATTGAAGTTTTTATTTGGAAAACATACATATAACAAACATAGAAAAGCATTCATACATATATACAGTATAGAACCTGCCTGCTCTCAATTTTTTATCTTTGAAGTTTACTTCTGCTTTATGGGTAAAATAAAAAATGACCTTTGCAGTGGGTCTTCCCATTTATTGCAAGGGGTAAATGCTATTTTTTCAAGTACCAGTACAAGCAGATTTACTGAACTAACCCCTAATCACGTTTATTACCTAATCTCTTACCGTGCAGGGGGAGCTCTGTTGCAAGTATAATTTTCCATTTTCCCTGGAGTTCAGCTTTAAAATAAAGTTAAAAAAGGAAACCTAATACACTGTTTATGAGTAGCAGATAAAGAAAAAATAAATAATTTTCTGTAAATTAATAAATAATTTTATAAGTGTACATGTAAGTGACTAGAGCATCACAACATTTAATACCGTCAGATTTCATTAGTTCAGCCTCTCTAATTACAAAATAAACTTGCTTAACATGTTACTGCAAATTTGTTTCTAACATAATTAACATAATTAGTTTAGAAATGCATGTAAAATGCAAACCAAGTAGTTGCCTAATATGGTATTAAATTCTGAGATTGTTATCACTTAATGTAATGTCTTTCCCAGCAAACTTCAATTTAAATACAGTGTACTGCTTCTCAAATTGATACAAGTAGTACAATATTACTGCACTAACATAAATTGCATAAAGCCTTTAGAAATTGACAAAATGTCTGAACAAAATAGATTGGGTGGATTTCACTTGGCAACATAGGAAAACATCATTCTCAACCTTTGTAACATGGGAGAATCATTATAATAATTTCCAGGTCTTCAGGAAAGCCCTACTTTAATTACTATATCCACTGCTCACAGTACATTAGTGTAATGGTCAGTGGTAAGAATGCCTCTTACATTGCTGGCCAGTAGGAAGAATGTCGCCCGTACAGAAAAAGATAATTGGTGTTACTTAGGCACAAATTGCCCATTGCTCAAAGAACCCCTGGTATCTTTTGGAGTAAGCTGAATAGATAGAAAATATCTGTTTAGTTTTGTATCCCATACATGCCTGCTTATATAACGGTGGGGCAAGGGACTATCTTTAACTATTTTGTAATGGTTTGTAAGAAACAAACCATTGCTTCGAAATTTGTAACTAATAGTATTTTAGGGTTGACTTACTTCTTGGTATAAAGTTTGATATATTACGAACACAATTTTTAATATAGAACATGTTTGTTTTTTTAAAGGTTGATTTCATACGTCCATGTTGGATGCAATGATCAGCTTAGTTGCCTGCCTTTAAGATATGAGTTCATTGTTGTACTTTATTACTCTAATCATAATTACCTTCCCAAAGAAGGTAATTAATTATTATTATTTATTATTTATTATTAAGGTAATTATTATTTATTACTCTAATCATAATTACCTTCCCAAAGATGTGCGCTAAGGGTAAAGATTCATATTGGATGTTCTGTACTTTGTTATTGATGGTATTATACCTCCTTAATTGATTATATGTTTTATATTTTTTCCACAAAATGAATTGGGAAATAATCAAGAACAAGTGTTTTATATGGATTTACATTCTAGATTTACAATCTACATTTTCTAAAACTTAATTGGAAGACTGTTATTGTATGATATGTTCTTACCTTCATTTGTTTAAATACAAATTTTACTGGTAGTGTGTCACAAAGTAACGATTATGACAATGCCAGAGGATTCAAGTCTGCCATTGTTAAAAAAAAAGCAATAACCTTGTAAGAGTAATCTGGTACTACTGGATTTAGAAAACATAAAATCATTAAGTCAGTAATTCAAGTGAAGCAGAAAGGTTTTCAACAAAATCAAATGTTCTCTCCATTGTCCTGATTAGCTGCATGTCTAAGAGACGTTTTGTTCAAATGTTATTTCTTGGAAAGGCAAACAAGTTTCCTACCATTTTATGTGATGTTCAAGCCACTGGGGAGCTATTTAAATGAAGTCTTTGCATGATATTTTATATTAGCTTGGTGATGTGGGTAGTGTTTCCAAATTCCAAATAATTTAAATGAATGCAAATATACTCATAAATAAGGTGCTCAGTGTACAATAAGGAGTACCCATGTGTCTTAATACATTTTTTCAGAAAAAAGGGAATATCAGCCCAGGTTCAGAGGACACATTTAAAATTAGTTTTGTTTTAGTACACATTTTGGTTAAAAGCAATCTAGTCTTTTGAAAGTATATGTAAATTCAACCCCAACCTAAATTTTATATGTTATTTTTTTCCCCTTTCAATATGCAATTTTTGATAAAAAATTACTTAGAGCAGGAATGTCAAAGTCAAATACACAGAGGGCCGAAATTAAAAACTTAGACCAAGTCGCCGGCCAAACTTGAAATTTATTGAAAAAATTGAGGAAATTTCTCCTTTCCATTAGATATAAAATATTTCCATATGGAAACAAAGAGGTTTTGCTTAACATTCAATCTGGAACAAGGCTATAATAGAAAAAGAGGCCTAAGAATTTTTTTTAGTTTCTTACATTTTTTAAATTTTCAAATTTTACTGCATGATATAAAAATAAAAAGACCACAATAATCCAATGCAAAAGAGAAGTCTTTTGGATTTTGTTCATCCTGGAGTGTGACAAAAGTTTCACTTTGGTGTAATCTGCATGGTTGTCAGTAATATAGTAGGGTAAGTAGTCTTGTTTCTTCTTATTGTTTTTTTCTAACTGATGTACTTTGCCAGAGAATGCAATGTGAAACCAAATGAATTGCTGCCTTCATTTGGTTTCACATTGCAATCTCTGGTTTACCTGTCAGTATAAACTCTGCGGGATCTACGCATAGGCTGCTGTTCAATGGACACAAGTGATGCTGCTACTACAATTCCCAGCATTATCTGCATCTAAAAAATGCGGGGCCACCCAAAGGCAGAGAGGCCGCTGGTATATAGAAGCGAGTGATGCCAGGAATTGTAGGCATCACTCGCTTCTATAGAACAGCAGCTTAATATGAATTACAGCTGCCCCACCGATACTACAGATTGCAGTAGCGTCAGGGCAGCTGCAGTTTAAATTAAGAATACTTTTGGGGGCCAAAAAAAGATGTTGCCGGCCAGATTTGACACGTGGGCCAGAGTTTGACACCCCTGCCCTAGAAAATCCACTGTTAAAGTTCACACTTTTACTTTTAATAAAGATTGGAGTGTCTGCTTCAACACAATATTAATTTTGGTAATTTATGCTTTGTGTAAATAAAAACTAAATACATTGCAAAAAAATGCAATACATGATACAGGATTTCCAAACCACTGCGGATATCCACATACAGAGTACAATGGCCATTTTGCCCTCTGACATTTTACCTGTCATAGATCAACAGCACAGCTGATCTGGTACTTGCAGTTCACAAGATATATGCCAGATCAGCAGCAGTTGGTTCCCTTACCTTGCTTCTAGCTGCTCTGTCCGGTCTCTAGAGTTAGAGGCGTTGCCGAACCTTTTTTAGCTGATTTATCTGCACCTTCTCATCAAGTGCCCAGTCTACCTGTTTGCCTCACTATTTAAGCTCGGTTCAGACAGATACTCCTTGCCTTTGCAATAGGTGCGTTTACCTGAGGCTCCAGCTTGTGTCTGTTTCCAAGTGCTGATTCCCTGGCTCTGACTTTGGCTTGTTCTGACATCGATTGGTTGCTGCCTGCCCTGGTCCTGCTCTGGTTTTCAAGATTGCCTATCGATTTGGTACTACGCTCTGGTTCCATCTGCAGTCAGCTGCTGTCTGCATGGGTGTGTCTGAGAGCTGCAACCTGGACACCGTCCGCAGCAAAGTCCATCACTTGTGGGGTACTCTGGTGAACGCCGGGCGGTTCCTTAGACTTTGCGCCTCAGCTCATACCTCCGCCAACCTTGCAGATTGCACAGAGGGTCCACTTCCCCATACTTGAGGCAGATCCGTGACGTTATCCCTAACATATGCTATGACTCATTCGTGTGTGTGTGTGCAAATTTCCTCTTTAGCTACTAAGGTCAATACCAGAAGGCATAGAGACACTATAAAACATGTTGAAATTAGACTTTTTAGGCTATCAGGACAAAATATGTATATGAAAAATGTAATTATCTAAATGTAATTAACCCTGACTATAACAATGGGAATTATTTACAAAGACATTATACTTTATTTGGATCATTAGTGCCTTTAACCAAGGCATTAGTGCCTTTTTTGACTTTGACTTTGATTTGACTTTGAAGTGATCTCACTTTGATTTTTAACGTACACAGGCACGTCACAATGCTGATTTAGCACATCGTCTTTAGTCTGCATTACCTGCAGCTAGTGTAGATGGGCAATTTTCACACCTTTGCCCAGCGTGTTATGCACTGAGCACTTATTTTTTTATGTATTTTTCGGTTTGTCACAGTCACTGGTGTAGTATTCGTGTGCCACTTTTTGATGGAGGGTGCTATTCCCTTATGGGCTAGCCCTGAAGTTTCGGGGAGTACTTTGGTCTAACAGCCAGGTACTCTCCCTTAGTGGGAGTGTCTCTTCGGGAGAGCTCCCAGTTTAGTATCTGTTGGGACTTGCTTAGGCGGTCCCATAGAGAAAAGAACCCCGTCTGGCTTCGGCCAGAGGGGCTAGTAGGTCCACTTCAGCTTCAGCTGGATGGACTCAGTACCCAGCCCTCGTCAGGAGCCTCGCTTCGGGGGGTCTGGGAAAATTGGTTGGCCCTTCCTCTTTCGAGGAGGGATCACAATAGTACCCCAGTGCACGTTTTTTGTGTGGCGTTTTTGCACATACACTTTTTTATCGAGCACAGGGTTTTTGTTTAGTGGATCACGTTTTGCGAAATTCGGTAAAAAAAAAAAATTAGTGCCTTTTTTGCTTGAACACTTGTTTTAAAAGTGGTAGCCTCTACAATTCTAGCTGGACCTATTAAATATGGATACAAATATTATTTCACTAATATACAGCTCATTACTAGGGAGGTAATTTGGAAATGAATATTGTAAATATGAACTGCATATATCAAAAATTACCAAAAAGTAACAAAAAATATTACACTAGCTAATCAGAATCTGTACTGTGACAGGGTGCCCCATGGCTTGGTAGGGAAGGTCATAGATGGGATAAATATATATATATATAAAGGCTGTCAGGTGTTTTATTTTATTAAATGGCTCCAGGAAATATGTATTTGTCTGTTAGACAATTGACAATTGACTCTGCTGGCTTTAAGGGTCCTGGAGCTGGCCAAGGAAAAGTTGGGAGGGTTTCTTGGCCACCCGGTCCATTTCCAGGTCATTACTGGGAATTATAGGAGCACAGGTGCTCTTTTTAGTATTGCAGCAGCAGACTTATAGGATGAAATGCAGAACATTTATCTCTAGAATGTTTATTTGGTATATAACCATTGTAAAAAATAACTTCTGGTTTAATACATATACAATACCATACACCTACAGTTAAAAGCTTGTAGTTGGGGAATAAACAATTTCTACGTGGCTTTTCAATTCAGGAGGGATTATAATAGGAATTGAGTGGGACTTAGGCAGCAGGGGTATGACCACAATTTATGGAGCCTGCATTAAAAGTTTGGGGGTCCGGCCCCCTCTAGTAATAACCCCTTTTGCCAAGGGGTTCATCCACTATGGGTCACATGCAGCCTCCATAGTTCTCCATCCTCTCCTATGCAAAGTAGCCCACCATGATTTAGGTTTATTATCTCCTCTATCATTAGGGCTTCCTCTTCTATGCAACCACCTGCTATTACTCATTTCATTTCCGCTCCTTAGGCTTCTCCTGTGTAACATGACCTCTCGTATGTAACATGACACAATTTAGAAACAGAACAGAGGCATAAGGATAAGTACACTGAAATGGTTCACAGCCAGTTAGCAGCCACTGCCACTATCTTGTCCACAAAATAATAGTCATTCAGTGAACGTGTATGTGTCAGCATTTGTTAGCCTTCCAAATTCATTCTTGATACAGGTGTCTGCTTCGCAACCATCTGTGTAATCTAAGCCAAGAGTTTAACTTTATTTTACATTTAAAATTTCATTTACACAATAAGTAAACCTTAAACAATTGAACATACAAAGATTTTTTTTTAAATAAGTCTGTTTGCTAAGTACGTTACAAAATCCCTAAAAAGATTAACAAAAAAGATAAAATGAAAAACATTTATTTTTGATGTTTTTCTAGCAACTTACATCATTTATAAAAGAACAGTTTTAGAAAATCAAATATATAGCTGTATAAATGGGGCTTTTTAGCTGAGAATGGAACATAAAACTTCCATTGGCACCAAAGTATCATTTCAAGTTAGCAATTTCAGTCCGACACAGATGTTGGGATAAGAATGAATAAATGGAAATTAAAGAGAAGCAAATTTGGAGCAGATGTTAAATCACATTTTTCATGTAGGGAAATAAAAAATCTGTGGTATGGTTTACAAATGTTTTAACTCTTTCAGCTCCATTTTCTAGACAATAAAAACATGTTTAAAGTGTATGCAAACCCAAACGCAAAAATCTTACTCAAGTTTTTTCTTGTTAATGTAATTTTAGGAGTAATTTTTAATATTAATAAAACTGCAGCTTTTCTTAAAAGAGAAACTGGTAATCCAGCATAGTGTCCTTGTTTGGGCTCTTCATGTTATAGAATGGCAGTGCCCTGTGCTGGTCTTCCATTTTTTCCCTTGTATTTTCACCTTGTCACACAAGTTTTTGATGAAGAGTACAAATGGCCATTTATACAAAGATTTTTGTAGGTATGATTGACTGTTGTCCTTGTGGAAAAACTCACTTTGAAAAAAAGCTATGTGCTATAGAATAGATCAGGCAGAAAGGCAGCAGCATGTAATTAGTATAAGAAAATGAAAATAAAAGTATGAAACTAAAAATAATTTATGAGAGTAGAAAGTAGATTTATGACTTCTTTAGCAACACCCAATTTTAAATAATGCCATAACAAAGGGCATTGATAAGGCTAACTGATAAGAGTGTAGCACAAGTAGAGGGCATAGGTAGTTGTCAACTTACAATATTTATACAAGTTCAAGCTCTAGGGAAATTAACATACAAGAAACCTGTGTATTCCACATAAAATCTTATATACACCCAGTGGAAGACAAAAAAAAACCCTAATAATTGTGTTTCAATTAACTAAAAAAGAAAAAAAAAAGTTGCCCTGATCTTCTACATATTTCTTGGATCAACAATCTCAACAACAAACAAGCTGTACTACCCAGTTATATTCTGTGCTTCTAGAAATGTAACAAGCTTTCTCTTAAAGCAATCAATAAAATATTCTATTGCATATCACTCCACATTTTTGCTGGCTTTACTGTGAAGAATCTTTTCCTTATACAGAGATTAAAGTTATTTTCCTCCAGACACAAAGAGTGCCTTCTTGTCCTTTGTAATGACCTAAAAGTGAATAATTGTGAAACAATTCATTTATATGGACCATTTATAAATGTATACAGGGTGATTATATTACCCCTTAAACACCTCTTCTCAAGGTAGAATAGATTTAACAATAGATTTAATATATCCTCATAGCCAAACTCCTATATTCCTTTTATTAGTTTAGTTGCCCTTCTCTGCACTCTCTCCCATTCCACAATATCCTTTCCATGAACTGGTGCCCAAAATAGGACTGCATATTCCAGATGAGGTCTGATTATTGCTTTGTACAGAACAACAAAACACATTTGATATGTTTAACAGACCAAAAATGAGCAAAGTATAATGTTTACTTTATAAATAGACCCCATAATGTGACTGCTAACCAAGTGAAATCATAGCAATTATTTACTGTTATATGCAGGCATTTTTTTTATTTTAAAAATACAAATTTGCCATTTTTTTCATATTCTCAGTTTAAATGTGTTGACTCAAACAAACATTGCAACTTTTAAAGTGTCTTCATCACTAAACTTTTTGAATATGCATTCAACATTCACCAAACAATTAGTAGAATGTGGGACTATTGAAGCTACAGAAGCAACTCCTTTTAAATCTTGCACATTCCTGAAATCAAGTCATGGGGGTTTAGTTCATCATCAAGTGTTCCCTGTATGAGCAATTTTTATGCTCACTCCTGATGATGATGATGATCTTTTGCTATGTGCAACATATGGTAATATATTTTTTTTTTGTTCTGACTAATTAATTACAGTCAAACAACAAGTTACTAGTTCACCTCTGTTTCTATTTATTAGAAAGTTTCCAGCCCCATATTAGTTAGAATCACTGTAACAAGAAAACAAGAGAAAAAAGAGAGAGAACAATTCTTTTGCTATTGTTTATATACAAACGTTTTACTGCCATGTGTTAATTATGAATTTATATTGTTCTCAGTGCATAATACATGTAATATGGGAGCCATTAACGGCGAGATGAGTCAGGAGCCGAGATGACCCCGTTTTGTATTTAGACTCCTTTTCATCACTATTTATCCTCTGTGCATTAGCAATTTTTTTCTAGCACTTTTGGCACATTTTTATTATTTACATTACTACTACTATTGTAATAGTTGCAATTTGAAACTAAATGTTTGCTACACCTTGTCTTGAAAGCTCCCTTTTCACTCTTTCTTGTTACTGTGATTTTAATTAATTACAGTTCCGTATCCTGAAATGACACGAATGCAAATAATGGTATTATTTGGGCACATTAAGAATAACCCTATAAAACACGACTCAACTGTATGTATATTTATTATGAGCTGGCTTAAAGACAATGGGCCTGATTTATTAAATTTCTCCAAGGCTGGAGAAGATACACTTTTTGATCAATTTAGCTGGGTGATCCAGCAAACCTAGAATAGATCTGGACTAGGATTTAACTTTAAAGAAATCCATCCCAGGTTTGCTGGATCACCCAGCTTTACTGATAAAAGTGTATCTTCTCCAGCCTTGGAAAGCTTTAATAAAGCAGGCCCAATTTATCCATACACAATGAAAAAAACAATAAATATTACACCCCAAGTAACATTGTGACAACTGCCTCCCAATTACGCTCCTGCATTGTAATCCTGTCCCTGACTACAAGCAACCATTACAACACTATTTGTGCTGACAATGCCCAATATTCTAACTATGAAGAAACCAGCCCAGAGCAATAACATGCAGCCAACGATGGCAATAAAGCACGAATACAAGAAAAGACAGCACCCAGAAAGTATAAAAACATACACAGAAGTGCAGACATATATTAGAATAACACCCACTGCTTTTTATTTCTGTTACCATGAATGCACTGATCTTTTTTAATTGTCATGCAAAGGTTAATATGATTTTAATTGTAAATTTTTCCTCTATGTATTAATAAATCATGTTATTAAAATGTCTGTTTCTATGTTTAATTGTTCTTTGTTGCTTTTCATTTGATTTATCTTCCTTTGACCTTTTTTGCTTTCAATTATCACCTAATTTTGTGTTCTAAATTTGCCAGGTATGGCATACCCAAATTGTCAGGTTGTTAATGGATGCTGATTCATTAATAATATTCATTCTGTGATATCTAGATCTTGTGAATCTCTTCATAAACATCCAGCAATAAAGCAGGGCTATTTCTGAGCCTTTTGGTGCCCTAGGCAATGACACCGATTGTCTCACTTAAACTAAAGGCATGTAACCTAGTTCAATAAATTTAATAAAAAGAGCCAAAGTTCATTGTATTCACACAAGTTCTTAAAAACAGGCACCTATCACAAGCAGTGAAGAAACTCTAGCTGAGAGCTTTTTTTTGTAGAGATGATCAATGAGATATAGAAAATTCAGCTTTCATGAAAATAACTTGCAAATTGTACTAACTTGAAATGAGCCAACCAAATGCTGTGACTGCCAACTAAATGTTATGCTCTGGATGCTCTATGTCAATAGTTTGATTGGTTCAGTTACATGGCAGTGCTTGTTTCAAATTTGCACAAAATGTGCATGTGACGCAAATTGAATTTTCAGCATTTTCTCAACCGTCTATAGTTACTAGTCACATTCTTTGAGAACTTGTTCCAGTGCAAGCTACATTAATTCTTTATTATAACTATACGTTATGGGTATCACTGTTATCTGTGCTCTATTTGCATTCTAACTTAACTTGGTGTATATATATATATATATATATATATATATATATATATGCAGTTCTGATGCTGAAAAATAATTCACTATAGGTGGGTGTTGACTTGCATAATACAACTTATTTTATCAGGTATAAACACAATTACATTAATTCAGCTTATTAAACTTAGATTTGTAAAATGTGTGTAAATAAATTAGCAGGGATTGAAATACATACCAAACAGAAAAGTGATAAGTGTCACAGCTCTTTGTTTTTCTTAACTACTGAGACTTGAATTAGTGATTCTCTGTGCATATGCAGTATAAATTCTGTTTTTTTATAGTTAACAGTAACTTACAGAGGTGTCAAAAAAGTTGTTTTTTCCAGAATATATTATAACTTCAAATAAACAAAAACAGCTTTATCCCTATCAAAAGAGAAGAGCATTTTAAAGATTTGTCCCCAATTGCAAACTAATTGTAATCCTGATAATAGTCAGCAGGAAAAGAAATCAGGAGATTTAATATATTTTAAATTATATATTTTTAATTTATTTTAAATAAATAGGCATACTTTAGAGAACAAGGAGCAAAGTATAGAGTTTAATATACCTAAAACAACCAAAGAGTATCCATCCTGTTCTCATCTCATATCAGTTAAGTGACCTTATATGTTGCTAATGCTACAAACTGATTGTGCTCCTTGTGCTGTTTATGTATTTAGTGAACTAAAATAGGATTACTGTGAGCTATGTGCCAAAATCATGAAATTATCAGTAGTCTGCACCTAAAAGTGTTCCAATTGCTAACAAAGAATCACATCAACTAATCCAACAGCAGATAGATTTGAAAGAGTTAGGATGAAGAAGCAAGAAGACCATCATGGGACTCCGGAATGTTGAAACAGAATTTTGTGAGATTTGCCTGCATCCCTTTAACAACACAACCAAGATGGGACAGCAAACCAATATCAATGAAACCTGACACATGGTTGATGGTAACATAGGGGGTTAGTGAAGTATGTGATGATGCTATGCAGCAGCCCAAAAGCAAAAGGTAGGCTTTGAACAAACAGGAAGATCAAGAACCTTTAACAGAAGTCAAATTTCTGACCAGCAAGGCAAAACTTTTAAACTGGCATTAGGCCCCCCTAAACCACAAAGGAGTCACAGCAAATTATTGGAGCATTGTATTTGTGAATAATATTAATACAATATAGTGGATTATAAAACCGTTAATTCCACTTTAAGTAATCATGTGCATTATATTGGTAATTGCACCTTTTGGAATAATAATACAACTATTAAATGGGGTTTATTTAAAGCATGATTAGTAATAGAATAAGGAATTTGTGGGGTTCTGAACAGCAGATTACAAGCCTTGCTGCAAAACCGTATGGATTTATTAAGGACTTTTTGACTATATTGCCCATTACAAGATCACATGTAAGAAACTATTGACTTCCCAAAAACTTCTGTGACCCAAACTCCAAGGGCCTGATTTTTTAAAGCTTTCCAAGACTGAAAAATATACACTTTTATCAGTAAATCTGGGTGATCCAGCAAACCTTAAATGGATCTGGTCCGGAATTGAAAACATTTGCTAACAAATAGCAAATTACTTTTAAGAAACCCATTCCAGGTTTTCTGGATCACCCAGGTTCACTGATAAAAATGTATCCTCTCTAGCCTTGATGAGCTTTAATAAATTAGGCCCAACATGGAATAAAATACAAATTGTATTATCTCAATTTGTATTCAATACTAATATACTAGAACACAAACTTAGATAATACGCCAATATAGATTTAGTTTATGTTTTTAGAGCAGTTAAAATAAAATTTGTGATGTCATTTTAAAGAAATAATTTGTTGTGATTATATCTGCCTGTATATCTGCCTATATAGTCCTGCATATCGATTATAGAATCTATATAGATATATATATATCGATATAGTCCTGTTTTGGTATGTTTATGTTTTCATAAATAAGGTTTGGGATGTGTCTGGAGCTTTACATTTATTAAAATTTGCTGGACATCTCATAATATGTAATTGCTAATTCCCTGTTTTAAAAAAAGAGCCCCAGGTAAAACGTCTAGGGTTCTGCTTTACCTAGGCATCTAAATCCTAATTTAATTTAATTAGCAAAGTATAAGTGTATAATAATACCTACCATAAGGATGCAGAATACAACATTTTAGTACCTTTGGATAATACAAACTCAAGAAAATCCCATCACAGAAAAAATCTTGAATAATTTTGAAGTAAATAAATCTCAAAGGGGTAAAATAGTTGCCACATGTATCTTCTGTCAAAAGAAAATGTCCCTACCAGGTATCAAAATGTGATTCAGCATGTAACAGATGTTAGCATTTGAAAACACTGTCTTGGTATTTTGCAAAGATGATAGATAACAGCAAGAATATTTATCTGTATGTCATACAAAGTCATCAAAAGCTGTTCTTCCATTTTTCAGCAGTCAATTTACTGCTTTAACAATTACAATCATAAGACGAGGATTGTGAATCTTTAGGAATATTTGGAAATACATGAGGGATAGAATTTTAAATGTGACTTGATCTTCATTAAGTCAAAAACATAATGACACACATTCTTTCAAAAAATACACAACAGTTTCCTGTCCAACTGAGGTTTGTAATTCTGCAAATAGTGAATAGTGGGTTTGAAATGTAGTTGTAACCGGGAGCATTATTAACTATGTCATAATATAAAATACAGTGATGATGATGATGATGATGATGATGAGGACTATTACAATTGCTGCTACAACCTTTTATGTCACTTGTTATGCTAAATAATGTCTAGAATGCCCAGAATCTAAACCAAAAGACCCAGCGATTAGGGAAATTGGTCAGCTACTAATGACAGAGCAGTCAGCTGAGAAAAAGAATGACCTGCACTGCTTTCCCCTTCTTCCCCGATACTCTGTATCAAGAACACTGGTCCAAACAGAGTATTGGCCATGTTGCCAGTTCTCTTACTGCCCTTCTTTGACTTTGACATATTTTACATTATTATTGCCACTAACACTGATCAGTTAAAACATTAAAAAGTAGTAAACAAAACTTATTGCATACTTTGAAATTTTGTTTTCATTTCAAAGTATGCAATCGTTCATGCACACCTGGTGGTGCAGATTTCAGGTGTTTATTTGGCTTTAACACACATACTGGTATACATGTGTTTTTACTGTTTCATCTTATGGGGCTTTAAAAGGAGTACTAGGTACATGCATAATTCCATAACCGAAGTCAACTATTGTTTTATTCTGACAAGCAGCTGCAACACTTTCTATTATCATCTTTTATATATAGAAAGTATTAAATATTCATAACTGTGCTATGTCTTCATTCCTGTATAATAAACATAACGAGGTCTTAGGTCATTTAGCTATTTACTTTGCAGTCTACATACTGCTGAAGCTACTCGTTGATAATTGCAGCTACAGAAAAAGAACACAGCCCAAAATTAAAATATGAAAATATTAACCCTCACAAAGTAGGTAAGTAATCCAAGAATGTTTAATTTATCAATATTTTTAACTTTAGTTAATTTGTTATTATCAACTGATAACTAGGGATGAGCGAACACCTGGAAGTTCAGGCTCGCCGGGTTCGGCCCAACTTCGGCTCAAAGTTCAGGTTCGGGTCCGGGTACCCAAAATCATAAAGTTTGTTGTTTTAGGAATATTTATCTGCATAAATATGGAAATTATATCCTCTATCAATACATATAGATATTCAATAAAGAAGGTTCATGCACAAATAATAGCTAGTCACTCAAACAGTTTAATTAAGAAAACAAGGTAAGAAAGAGTACACAGCACTATTGTCAGATGTTTAAACACAGGAACTTCAATCAATGATATATATATCTATCACATAGACATAAAGTTATTAGTAGTAACCCCTGTAATATTCTAGTAACTACCTAGTATACAATACATCAAATCAATATACCAATAATAACATAGACATATACTGAACAATATAAGAATGCAATTCAGGAATGTGATATAGCTACCTGTAAAGATGTTGATGGGTACCCCAGGAGCCTAATTCCCTAAGGACTCCCATCATTCCCTTTCTCTCTTGTTATATTCCAGCTCTCCTTTTATATAGTTAAGTCCTATTAGGTAACATTGGGACTCTTGGATTGGTTAGTGGGTGTGTTCTGTTCAATGACCATCAGTTGGCACACACCCCACTAGATTGGAATTGGTTAATGTAATTTGATAGAGCTCCCAACTAAATTTGACATAAAAAAATCTCTTGCTGGAATCTAAATTTACGGGTCAACAAGAGGTCCAGCTGGGTCATCACCCCAACCCATCTGTTCAATTATGCATCCATCTTCTGCTGACTCTGGCTTGATGGATTAATTGCCCCTTGAAGGCCCTAATAGTGATCTGTTCTTTCATCTGTTTGTTTGTTTGTGGTTCCTTGGCAAACCCAAACCCTCTATCGGTATTTAATACCTCTTGTTATTCCTGTGAAGTCTTTGAATTAGAGACCCCCTAGGCGGGCCAGAAGCCAGTACAAAGATACAACAGGTTTTCATGTTTACACATACATTATACATACATTTATATCTATCCACATATATCTATAAATATCTATAAACAATCTTGAGGTGCAACAAGTTTAGGGTTGGCTCAACACTAAAATTAATGGTTAGTGGGTAGGGATGAGTGAACACCTGGAAGTTCGGGTTCGCCAGGTTCGGCCGAACTTTGGCTCAAAGTTCGGGTTAGGGTCCGGGTACCCAAAATCGTAAAGTTTGGTACAGACCCGAACTTTACAGTTCAGGTTCGCTCAACACTACTGATAACATTTCAGGGGTTTAATTTACTGTTTTAGATGCCAAATGTAAACCATATTCGGACAATTAGTTCCAATAACTTTCAAACACCCTACCCACCATTGCATTTTGTCACATAATATTGCCTCTCCCCTCCAAAACTACATCATTAGGAATGAGCAATTTTATTTAGTTTTAGGTTTGTAAGCAGTTCAATGAATCTTGCTAAAATTTTGTAAACTTTGAGAAGAACTTCAGTAAACTCTATATAAAATCAAATCTTTTAATTTAATTATAGCCATTTGTTTGGGTCTTGCCCACCATTTTATAGCATAGAGGAGAGTTATCATTTACTCAAGTAAATCTTGTGACTCAGTTGATTAAGGGCAAAGGCTATGCTCTGAATTTTTTTAGCTCACAAACTTCAGATTTACCAAAAACCCATGATAGCAGTGAACCAAACGTCATCCATAGACATTACAAAATTAGGATATCCCAACAGCTAAAATTATTGAAATAACAATACCCGGTTGGCCGCGGCCATCTGACAGGTGGGCTGTGGCTCTGGCAGGTGCACCGGCGCACCAGGGGAAGCATCGGCCAGAGCCGCAGACCCATTCGGACCACAGGCTCAGGGCAGTGGGCAGGTTATTTCTCAAGAGATTGGGCGGGTTCTGGCATCATGTATAATTTTATACCTTACTGTAAAATAAAAAAACCCAATGCAAAATCTAATTTTTTTTTTACACAATATTTACATTCTAATCAATATAGCCTACACTTATGGGTTGTCATCAACTGGATATTATAACTACAGATATATAGATATGTACATATACATATATGGCTATGTAATTGGTTATTGATGTTCAGTATGGCTGGATTGTAGCAGTGAATGTATTTCCCAATACTGTTGTATAAGATAACATGCAGAAATGTGAAATGATATAGATATATTGTATACAATTCAATGGGTTAGATCCCAGGATGTGGTATAATATTAACTCTGCTGGTCATTAGTCATTTTGACCTTTTGCTATATAAGAGATTTTTTTATGTTAGTGTATTTCAAAATGTGATTTTGTCTGTAGATATTGGAGTTTATTTGACTAATTTGTCACATTTAAATCCTCAGTTTTCAGTTTGTATTGTATGTGTAATATATTAGTATCACATGTTCAAAAAGCTTTAAAACAAGCCATCCAAGGCCTTTCTAGCTGAAGTTATTTATTTTCAAAGATCCCTAATATCATAGCACGGACAAGTTTGGATTCAATTGGTTTCTAACAGTTTAGAAACATGGTCTGGTTGTTTAGAGTAGAGGGCTGGCAGGCAGCCAAGATTGTCATGCAAAAGAAACAAAGAAAATGATCATGTATAATGTTACCAACTGTGTTGTGACCTTTGAAGAATAAATTTTCCCGCAATGGTGGCATGTTCAGACACAGGTAAGCATTAAACCTGAGATTACAAGCATAATTCTTTAAACTAATTATAATGTAATGTTATTTATATTCATAATGCACTTAATAATAATTGAAATAATAATGTCATCAATATAGACAAAAACAGATTATTTGGTGCATGAATAATCACCCTGTGACAGCCAATTTATAATTGTCATTAGCAAGCCATTTTACTTTAACCTGAAGAAACAAATATCACTTCCCCGTTATAAGGTTTGGAGCGTATTTATGATCATAAGAAAAGGTTGTTGTCATTAATGAATTGAAAGAAGATGGGTTAATCTTACTAATGGCAGTTTGATGAACATCAATTTGTATTTACTTTGTGCAAGTTAATCCCTATATATTTGTCACCATATATAAATATAGAGAGCATTGCTATTTTGACTAACCAGGCTGCTTCCATTGGCCGTTTTGCATGTTGTTGATCTTTATCGAATTAAACTATATCTGTTTTTTATATATATATATATAATTTATATGTACACATATAGTACGCTTGCATGAATGTAGGACTTTTATTATTATATACATATTATTCTTCAATCCATTGCAGTATTGAGAAAGTATTACCTTCTTTGGCATTCCTGGGTCTGTGGCCATAATCATAAACACTGACCCAGAGTTTCTTGTCCCCATTCATCACCTTTAGTGTCCCATATTCTTAGATAGGGAAATTAGAGAAATTCTGATTCGTTGCGAATCAAATTTTTCCGGAAATTGAGTTCCGGATCGAATTCCACTTCGTCAGCTTCAATTCGCTCATCTCTAATTATAATTTTGGATTTAATTACAAAATGTGTTACTTGCATTTTACCCATGATTTATTTATTTCTCAAATTAAGAAGATATGAGGTTTAGGTCTTATTATAGCCTATTAATTTTTTGTTTCACAGGCCATACCTGTGTCCAGTTCAGCCTTTATTACAGCTGGTATATGGTAGTTTACAGACGGCACACAAGGCTGAACTGGACACAGAAATAAAGAAAAGGTCCCATCATTACTAGTAAAATGAGAGATTATCCTGTCACATGTGAGACTTTGATAAGCGTAGGCACCCTAGAGTAACATCAAAACTATAAAGAAACTAGACAGAACACAACACGCCGTATGTAATAGGAATGGACTGGCTCCAGTAAATCATAAACAAGTGATATCAGTAGGGTATCCCATGTAAGATTGTCTATGAAACTTGAAGACTCGAAAGCTTGAAGAATGTCTATGAAGCTTGAAAATGGAAACAATAAGCAGCCTGGTATAGTGCTAGGGGATGTACTAGATCCAAGAAGCTCCCAGTAACAAAGTTTCAAAAGGACACCAAGAATTTCCTTGTCAGACCATTAAAAGATTAGTGTTTGATAAAATACCCATGATATGCTTAACAGAATGACTAACTGGGCCTAATTTATTAAAGCTTTCCAAGGCTGGAGAGGATACACTTTCATCAATAAACCTGGGTTATCCAGAAAACCTGCAATGGATTTCTTAAAAGTCATTTGCTATTTGTTAACAAATTTTTTCAATCCTGGACCAGATCCATTCCAGGGTTGCTGGATAACCCAGCTTCACTTATGAGCTTTAATAAATCAGGCCCACTGTTTCCAAAGATGACCAGTTCAGCACATCTGGAGCAAAAGAATGGAAAAAAACCTTAAATGTAACATTTAACTCTCAAAAGTGAGTTGTTTATACAAAGGCAAAAAAGACAAATAAGAACACTTATGTTCAATCCAGCATTATAAGTTGTAAAAGCTATACAAATGTATATCTTAGAAATTTTAGTATACATTTATTTGCATCAGTGTTTACTAAAATGTGCTTAATTAAATTGTGTTTGTTGAAAATCCAACTATTTACATCTTTATTAGTTTACATTTCTTTTTTAGATTACATTTTGCATTATTATACTAACAGTTCACTCTCTTCGTGTAAGCAAATAATATGTGAAAAAACACATAAAAAGCCACAAAAACACAATTTTATCAATTTACTTTGCATGGTCTGTTGGTGTAGATATACAGATAATTATCTTATTTGTCTTGCTTATTTTTATTATCTGCTTTGTGATTTTAGTTTGTAGAAAAACATAAGATACATAAAATTACCTACATCTAGTTTAGTACACAATATAGACAAAGTTAATAGAATGCTCAGAGGATACAGGGATTATTTCTAGATTAATATCAGCAAGATGACAGTTTGGAATAAAAACTACAATCTGTTGTGCTGTGCAAGGGATTTTAATCATACAAATGGGAACATTCGCTGCAGACTATGCATTCAATTAATAAAAAGTTAGATTTTTTTTCTTTTCCTTATTTTATTTTTGTTCATTTATATATTAATATTATATTCCCTTACATATAGAATGAACTACACCCATCCCTATTACAGTGAAAGGTATCATGTCCACTCACAGTGCCAGAACAAGGTTCTTTAGCATCCAATGTTAAAAAAGATCTTAAAAAGGATCCTAAAGCAGCCATCTACTTTGCCCACTCATTTAACCTTCTCTGTTCACATAACAGTCATTACACTTACCAACAAGTTGGCCCTTAATACAGTCACATATCAAACTAGTTTGTTTTTGTGGATTAGGTAGAGGTCGTCCTAGTCTTTTGGCTGTCTGATGTAAATTGAAAAGACACTCCAACAAATAAACATAAAGCATCTTAGCACAATCTGTATGGGTATGCATAAAAAGCAGAAAACATTAAAACACTTTCTAATTTCTACATTCAGGGCAGTTTAAGGAGCACAGTTCAATCAGCACATACCGCTTCCACCTATTTCATCACATACTTGAAGATACATATTAGCAAGCACTTAGTTTCATGCTCTAAATAGGGATGAGCAAGCAAATTTTTAAAATTTAAAATTGTAAGCGAGATTGACCGGTGTAAATTCGTCGATCGAGACCGAATTTTAATTAACTTAAAAAAAAAGGTGGACTGTGCTGATCAATGAATGCAGCCACGACTGCATTCATTGATCAGCTCAGTGTGCGATCCCCAGCACTAGAGGTTAAATGGGAACAAGTCTCCCCATTCAAAACTCCAGTGCTCTCTGATTGGCTGAGGAAAGCTTTCCTCAGCCAATCACAGAGCACTAAAGGTTTGTCTCCATTTAACCTCTGGTCCCGGGGATCGCACACAGGATTCCCAGGGCTGCATGAATGAATATAAGGTTGATTTCAAATTTAGCATAGTGTTAGACTTAGGTTCAATTTTATAAATTTCAATGTTAAGGACAATTTATAATTTCAGTATTTTTTTTTACTGGTTGGGTTCCTTTGAAGGCTTTTTGCTAAAATTATCAAAGGTTGTTTTTGCCTGATATCTGATTCTACCTGGGCATTCTTCACTTTACCTTATTTCCAGTGCCAATAAAGTCCATAATGCTTTAGTTGAGGAATATAAAGTAACATTAAACATGCATTTTTTTCTGGTCCAGGACTGATTTAATGAGAGTTAAATTATTTCTGCCCCCCTCCCCCTGCTAGTATCTACTGAACTATAACAACCAAAATCATGGTCATGTAGCCAGTCAGGTCTCAATCCTTCTGTTTTTTTTACTCTCTATATCATTTAAATATTAGGCTGTACTAACTAGTCAAACCGACAAAGCTCTTACACTACTGGATTCCACTAGCATCTTAATAGTAGCGATACAGCAATGCATATATCATTCAAGGTACCAGAAGTAATTGGCAGCCAAGGATCAGGTTACAGTCACAAATATCCTGGTTCCTACATTTGTCTTTGGTTATCCCATAGCAAATTGTATTACTTAAGAGAATGCCTGAAAAGTAACAAAACCAATTTACAAAAAGTGTAAGTACTATCATTACTAGTTCAGCAAGCAACATAGTAGAAAACAATCACTTGTGGATCTGCACAGACCAAATAAAGATATACATAGTATATAATTTATAATATAAACTATTTATAACATAGAGTGTTTTCACACATTATCACAGTACTGATGGCCAAAGGTTAGTACTATATTTGGGCTTCAATAACTAAAAGTTCAATAGTCTCAAGCATAAAAATACAAAGCAATATATGACATTAATAAATGTATACAGAAAAATCAATTTTTTTATCAAGATTTCCTACTAGTCATTATATATAAATATAAATATATATATATATATATATATAAATATATCAATGGGTTGTATAGCACCCAGGCTAGTGTACTTTGTCTGTTAAGAGCTTCATGGAAAAGTGTGGCAGACAGAAAAGCCAGTTTTAAGGGTCATGGAGCCAGGGTTCCTTGGCCTTCCCATCCATTTCCTAATTCATACTTGGAGAACGCACAGGTGTGGTATTTTAGAGATTCAACAGCAAACTGCTGAGAGCTCAATGACTTCTCAATAATGCTTTAGGGTAAGCACACAACTTTTGGTTTATGCAAAATGACTTTTTGGTTGTACTGTATTATTAGCCAGATAGGAATCCACCAAAGACGTAGTTAGTGGCCCAGCCACTATCAAGATTTCCTACTAGTCATTATATATATATATATATTTATATATATATATAGCCATGGGGTGTATATAGCACCCAGACTAGGGTACTTTGTCTGTTAAGAGCTTCATGGAAAAGTGTGGCAGACAGAAAAGCCAGTTTTAAGGGTCATGTAGCCAGGGTTCCTTGGCCTCCCGATCCATTTCCTAATTCATACTTGGAGAACGCACAGGTGTGCTATTTTAGAGATTCGTCAGCAAACTGCTGAGAGCTCAATGACTTCTCAATAATGCTTCATAGTAAGCACACAACTTTTGGTTTATGCAAAAGGAGTTTTTGGTTGTACTGTATTATTAGCCAGATAGGAATCTACCAAAGACGTAGTTAGTGGCCCAGCCAGGCTAAGATTTGTTTTGTTGTTTTCGTTTTGCATTGTGTTAACTGGCATTCCTGTGCTTTAATAAAGTATCCAGTTATGAGCCTGAACTTTTGTTTTTGCTAAAAAACTGATTGGGTGCTGCCTCATTTAACAGCTGAAAGCCTTTTGCTATAACCAATCCCCCCACAACAACCTGACAAGATAGATCACAAGACACAAGACCTGCCTTGTGCCTAACACAGAAAACATCTAATTTAGCATATCTACTGACCAAATATGACAGGCTCCATGTACTACATATTCAAATACTGGCGGTAGCAATCTAATTTATGAACAAGCAAAATTTTAAACTTGATGTGTTCACTTTAAAGCATTAAAGTACTTGGAATGTTTTCCTAATAGATGTTCTGCCTTTGATTGAAGGATCGCAGACCTGCTGTAGAAAAGTAATAGTCTCAGAGCAATCATAAATCCTATTCTTAGAATATAGTTGTTAGGACATTTATTAGTGCAGCAGGGCTTGTTTTTCAGTACAGCCGTAAAATCAGTCATTACAACAGAGGAAAAGATCTTAAAATGGTCACGATTACTGTCCACTATTTTCGTTTCCAGTGTATTAGAGATAAGATAACAGCAACTTGCTCGCTGGGCTTATTTTCATGCATCACTCAACATGTTTTCATTCTGTGTCTGGCACTTTGACCAAAATCCATCTACAATGTTTTGTATATAAATGAAACAAGTCTTACAACAGTTATTTTCTTTGTAATGGTTAATATACACTGATTTTACACTCTACTGCCTATTAGGAAATTGCTTTGCTCCTCTGTTGTCATATAACTGCATGTGATTCGATGGTTGTTTTAAAATATTCCTGTGTATATACTTAGTAACCTCTTTTTTTTATAGTTTTTCAGGAAAAAGACAGATTCAGTGCATGAATATTTTTCAGTAATTCAGATATGTATTTTATTTTTCTATATTTCCCTTTCTCTTAAATACTACCGTATTTTTCGCCGTATAGGACGCTCCGGAATATAAGACGCATCCAATTTTAAAGGAGGAAAATCTAGAAAAAAAAGATTCTGAAAGATTATTCACCTTCGATCACTCATGTGCCATTCATACCAGTATTCCCCTTCTGATCACTCATGTGCCATTCAAATTCCCTTTCTGATAACTCTGTGCCTTTCAAATTCCCTTTCTGATCACTCTGTGTCATTCAAATTCCCCTTCTGATCACTCGGTCATTCAAATTCCCCTTCTGATCACTCTGTGCTTTTTTTCCACTGTACGGCAGTTAGGACAGGGAACAGCAGGGGGCGCTGTGCCGGCTTCTTTCGCTCTGCACTGAAGCCAGGAGAAGACACGATGCTGCCAAAGAGGAGAGGAGACACACGCTGCATGCAGCCAGCGAGGAGAAGAGACACACGCAGGATCCGGTATCAGGTGAGTATCTTATTTTAATTATTTTATAACACATTTGTCGTATAGGACGCACCAACTTTTCCCCCCCAGTTTTGGGGAAGAAAAAGTGCGTCTTATACGGCAAAAAATACGGTAACTGAAAAAAATGGTGATAACTTATGAGGCACTATAACATTATTAACAATAAAACATTCGGAGAGAAATGAAAATCAAAACACACAAAAAATATAAATTTAGACGGCTATAAATGTATACAGATACAAAAGAAAAAGTGGGTTTATTTATTAACACTCTGCTGATTTACTATAACCCAAGAAAATCTATTACCAAATTAGCCCCGATACTTCAGATTTAACACAGTTGTATTGATATTTGCCACTGTGGAGACAACTCTAAACTGACTTATGGGCATTTTAGAAGGCAATGAAGGGGTGGGATCATGGTTTCCAAGTACCAGTTAGTTAAACCACTGATCACATCTCAAAGTTTAAAGTGAAACTAAAGTTCGCCTTTTAAGTTTGCATGATCAGGCAGGACATGATTGAAAAAAAAAGACAGGTGATGCTCTTCTGCAATAATGCGGTCTGTCTTACCTGTCTGAGGGCTTCTGAAATCAAAGCATGTGCAGCATAAGCTTTGGTTATGGGATGAATAAACTCCTGCGTAGGATTTACATCATCCCAGCACAGCAATCAAGATGGCTGAAGATCGTCCGAGAGTGGAAGAAGAGAAGGAAGATGGCGGCGTCTGGCATTAGAACATGGACAGGTTTAGTTCCACTTTAATATTTCTTGTGTACACCTGAGATATCACAATCACTGGTTCACTTTAGAAACTGACTTTGACTTTTGCTGAATCTTTGAATTCTGACATATCCTTGTCTTGTAATAGACAGCCAAATACCAATTTTGAGTCCACTTGTGCTTAGCCTAAGGGTTTTATGTGCACATTAATAACAGGCAAAATGTAATATGCATTGAGCAACACGTCAGGATTTTTATTTTTGATTCATCTACTTTATGGGCTCTATTTATAAAGCAAGGAATCACACTTTCTCTCAAACATTTCTTGGTGGAGAATCTTTCAGGGCCATGTGTTTCAATGAAAGCAAATGATTTTCCACCAGAGAATGTTTGAAGGAATGTCAGATTCCCTGATTTAAAAATAGAGACCTATTTGTCCTTGTGATCACTTTCACTAGGACCGAAAGTAACAAAAACATCCCAAATTGAATTCATCAAAATCACTCGAAAAGGGGTCATGAACTTCAGTGAAAATGTTCTAGGAGAGAACATCCCTGAGTTTGCAGTGTCTACAAGATGAGAGCTGAAGAAGAGCTCTTCAATGGATCACTAGTGAAAATAAAACTAATTTTAAATATGTATGTTTTTGCTTGGCCAGTTCAACTTTCATGCCTGTTTTTTGGAGACCAAAATCATTTTTAAATTTCAGCTATGGCCCTATTGATTTGATAAATAACTAAAAATAACAAAGCAATGTGCAGGTACTGATTTTTTTGGGGGGGGAGGTGGGGTGCTTTCGCTTGGCAATATTTTCTTGAAAAAATAATTTCCTGGGCAGTTGACAAGAGATAGTTGTTAATAAAAATTTAAATATTTTATTTAAATACCACTATAGGTTAAAAAATGCAAATCTTCTAAAATTATGTTTCTAATATGCCAATTTAATAACTTTTTTTCCTAACTTACTAACTTGTCTTTTTTGCAAGAAAATAATTAACTGTTTCAGCTCTCACACCCCTCATGTGCCAATTTTTTTTTTTTACATTTCTGCTATAGGCCTGCAGGAAAAGCACAGTTACTATATAGGATACCATAGTATTACATTTTCTGACACTTTGTAAACCATACTTTACTTCACTTTATTATTATTGTTATTATTATTATTATTATTATTAATAATAATAATAATAATAATAATAATAATAATAATAATAAACTTATTAGTTAAGAATGGTTTCTGCTGTTTGTTTGAGAAATACTGAAATATGTGGAGATCATAGGCCTCAAGTGCATAAGAAACCCTGTTCTAAAGGTATAGTATGTATTGGAAAACCAAGACATTCCAGTCTTTGGAGAACTGTAAGGCTTACGTTTATTGGCTTTCTTCCGGAGACCAGAGAGGATACACTTTCATCAGTGAAGCTGGGTAACACAGCAAACCTGGAATAGATCTGGTCCAGGACTGAAAGCATTTGCTAACATACAGAAAATGACTAAAAAAATCCATTCCATCACCCAGTGTATCCTCTCCAGTCTTGGAGAGTTTTAATGAATCAGGCCCTATTTTTGCAGCAAGGATTCAAATGTATTTGAATTATCTGAGATGCTTATCTGTTTTATTTTAGATTTATCTCTTTGCGTTGCTTAAATCAAAGTGGCGATTGGGGTTGGAGTCTACTTATGGCAGGTGATCATAGATATGAAATATGAAAGTAAAGGTTCAGAATATATTCAGAGATTTTGGATATCTTTCTTGCAAAAAAAAAAAAAACACAGAAAACATAGTTCTTCTGCATCTATTATTATTATTATACAGTATTTATATAGCGCCCTCATATTACGCAGCGCTGTACATAGTCCATAGTCGTGTCACTAACTGTCCCTCAAAGGAGCTCACAATCTAATTTCCCTACCATAGTCATATGTGATTATTATAGTCTAAGGTCAATTGTTAGGGAGAAGCCAGTTAACCTAACTGCATGTTTTTGGGATGTGGGAGGAAACCGGAGTACCCGGAGGAAACCCATGCAGACACGGGGAGAACCTGCAAACTCCATGCAGATAATGTCCTGGCTGGGGATCGAACCTGGGACCTAGTGCTGCAAAGGCCGGAGTGCTAACCCCTAAGCCACCGTGCTGCCCATAGCTCTGGACCATATCTCCCGTACGGATTGTAGGCTCGGGGTGGTTGGGGGGTTGAGTCCCTGGACTCAGGCTCACACCTGAGATAGGGGAGTGTGCGGGTTCTGGCATCATGACGTCACTCTGGGGGACACATGGCTCTTTGCCCATGCACGGTCCGAAGTCTGTGCATTTAGTGGTCTGTGGATCCGAAAAGGTGGGTCCACTGATTTAATATACCATACAATTGCATGTGTGTGGAAATTATTAGTACCCCTTATATTGCTGCTTAACTGTCAAAAATTGCATCTACATAGCAATATATCTACCATTTATGTTAAAAAAAACTCTGGGGTGGAACTTTTTTTTTTAGAGTGATTAGTTGGAAATGTATTTAATACAGCGGTCACCAACCGGTGGTCCGTGAGAAAATTTTGGTGGTCCACGGCTCTGGACCATATCTCCCGTACGGATTGTAGGCTCGAGGTGGTGGGGGGGTTGAGTCCCTGGACTCAGGCTCACACCTGCGATAGGGGAGTGTGCGGGTTCTGGCATCATGACGTCACTCTGGGGGACACATGGCTCTTTGCCCATGCACGGTCCGAAGTCTGTGCATTTAGTGGTCTGTGGATCCGAAAAGGTGGGTCCACTGATTTATTATACCATACAATTGCATGTGTGTGGAAATTATTAGTACCCCTTATATTGCTGCTTAACTGTCAAAAATTGCATGCCAGTTTTTAAAGGGTTTGCTGCTGCATGTAAAATGAACCCTAACTTTGCCTTTAAAACACACAACAGAGCGCCCACATTACACTCACAGCAAAGCCCTTCTCCTTTCACCCTTGAAGGTGAGGATTTTCACTTAGCTTAGTGTATACTTTGAAGTTTTGCTGACTTCAACCATCCAAACTTGCAAGCAAAATGTTTTTTTTGGATTTACATTTTCCTATAGATGATTGATTATTCTCTGCAAACTGAGGTTAAACTACATTCATGAAGATAATTCAAAATTCCCTTGCAAGGTTAGAATTCACTTTGTTAAGGGACAATCCTTTTTTTTCAGTAAATAAACCTCATTATCTCAATAATATAATGTTTGTATGTTGTGTGTTATAGAAGAGATGATTACTAACATGTGGCTTCTTTTAATAAAATATAAATCTCTGGAATGGAAAAAATATGGTTCATTAATTAAATCAGTTGCTCAAATAAACAATCATCTAGCCAAAAGCCACTTTCCAAATTTAGATTCTACAACATGCTAGTTCAATAAAATTATCTTCATACAATGATTAATTACATAAGCATCCTTATCCCCAACCTTTGAAAAACACCTAAAACAAAGACTATTAGACTAGGTTACACAAATAATAAAAAAAATGGATAAACAATACTAACAATGTTAAATATGCCAATTTTTAGTTGAATGGTATAATGGGAGGTAATAGATCCTATGATGTTATTGTTTTATTTAATTTATACATTAAAGAGGCAGTTGCTATATTTAATATTAATTCTTTAGTTTTTCTTCTTTTTTAACGATTTATTGTAAGTACATGAATTTGACCTGGTATTAGCCTGTTTGTCATCTTTTGGACATATATACAATCGGTTTGAAGATATCTAATCTATCTATCGGTAGAATAAAATATATGATGCTATGAATTGTAGCTCTTTATTTGGGATCCCGGCCTGGAGTGTAAATATATATATATATATATATATATATATATATATATATGTATATAATTATAGATGTATTAAAGATATATCTTTAAAAATATTGTTATTTTAGCTGCCAGTTTGAGCTATCTCTTTTAAGACAAATAGCTATGTAAATTACTTCTTTGTGGTTGTTTTACGTATTTTTCTTAAGCAATTTACCTAACAATTTACAGCAAAACATCTTTTCGGCAATTTTCATCTATACATATTTAATATACATCATATGGCTTAGCAAGGAAACTAAAGCCAACAGAGTGCTTGGCATCACCCATTTGCAATCGCTATTAATCCACAGTTAAAGTCTATCCAAAGTAAATTACCCAAGTTAGCATACAGGATTAGTGTGAAATTGAGAATATAATTACTCTTTCTAAGGATAAAAATGAAGCTTTTTTTCCTACAACATGAAAAGAAAAAACTGTTAGTTCACATATTGATCTTAAATGTGTACAATGTATTAACTTTTGATTGATCTGAAATAAAGTTTAATTTAAAAAAGATTAAATCAAATGTTCAATGTTGTATTATAGTTATTGTTTTTTCTATATTCAAAGGTCATCACTTAGTAATATATATATATAAATTAATTGATATTATCAATAGGAGAATTACCAAAGGGGAGATTTAAATCAAAACTCCGGTACAACTGGTATGTGCCTAGCCTATGACTTCAGTAGCATACAAGAGAAAGAGAATATTAAGGGAAAGCAGCACTCATTAGATAACAAATATAAATAAAAACATGCTTTTATTAGTTACTACACGTTATAACTATCAACATATAATAATTAGTTTATACAAAATTTTAATACAGGTACTGAAAAAACTTATGAAGTATACAATTCCATTTCAATTACCATTCATATATTTATAGAGCTGAGTAAAAAAGAAAAGATCTTCCTGACGCGTTTTGCCTGAGAAGGCTTCTTCAGAGGTTTTTGGACCAAAAAACAAGCTATAGAAAAATAGACAAGTGTTTTTACATGGTCATACAGAACAATATACATTAACAACTTATCTTTATCTATAAGGGAAATGGTTTCCAAAGGTTAATGGGTTAATAACTTGGTAACTTATGATTTTAGGTAGATATCACAGTATGTTCAGTTCGATAAAAACAGTGAACTTGGACTATTGAAGATACGCTGGATATCTTTTATTATGAATGGGTACTGTATTCTAGTAAAAAAAGGATATGAATAATAGTTCAGAGAAAGGGCATTTTTATGGTATGTGGACACATGAATAGACTAAGTCATGTATGTAGATATAGGGAACAGACTTACTTAGTGATTCTTAAATGTGTTGAAAAGTATGAAAAACTCCCTACTGAGGACATGACTTCAGGAGGGATGCCACCAAAAACATAAAAATAGCTTTTACACGCATGGAGTAGTGTGTATATCCAATTCTTGAGTTCACTGTGGAAAAATTACATAAAGTTTCAGTGAGTGGGTATAAAGATCCCTAGATCCATATTGATGTCAGACGTGAAAAAGAAGGGATCTGTAGTTTCTCATGTTTACCTGATTTATTGTCTGGACAGGGCACCAAAAAGATTGAGTAATTTGATGTGTTATATCCCTGTAAGGTGGAGAACACACCACCTAACCGAAAATACACACTGAAAGTCAAGGCAGATTGGGTATTAGATTGCCATGAAACGTTATACCTAAACTAAAAGAAAGACATTGCAACCTACCTTGGATGTTATCATGGACATTATTGAAGCAGGTATGTTGAGAAGACCACACTATTTTGAATGTGGCCTGCTATAAGGGAAGTAAACAAGACATAGGGTATGATTGAAATATAAATAGATTCATATAGAAACAAAAACAAAATAAAAAGAAATCCAGACAAGGATACTGAAGATTACTTACATGTGAGGTGTGTATAGCCTGACATGCAGCAAACCAATCAGCAGAAGTGTTGGTGCTGCGCTCAGGTGTGTTTGTTATATAGGAGTCAAACAGGTGATTCTAACTAATGTAATCAAATTGCAGAGTAAGGGCATGGGATTGTTGAGTAAGGCAACTTTCGCCCTTCTCCCCCAAGATTTTGGAAGCACCGCATGGTTTTGAAGCCTGAGTCTCTGTGCTTCTGCCCTTTCTTTAGGGCAGATGCGCATTCAAAATGTAAATCGCTATTCTTCTGCCCTAACTTGAGAACGGGTGCGTGTCCCCAGGATCCCACATCCCAGGACACAGTGCAGGATCCTGTTGATTGCCACAAACTTCCGCCCTTCCCTAGATGTGGGCGTGCATGTAGGGCAGTTGCTTGCATAGAAGGATAGTACCTAGTGTCATAAGGGGAGGAGTTCCGGAGTGATTTGGATCTCTCTAATATTTTTTTTACTTTGCAAAGTAACATTAGGGTTGGCAATTTGGAGAAACTTTTCATTAATTGGAAGATTGAAGATTGGTATTCATATGAGGTAGATGGGGTACTACAGAGGCGGTGAAAACATTTGTAGCTAGGGGTCCCTCACCTGACTAGGAGATAAATAACTCCTATAATGTCAGGTCCTGAGCATCAAGGGGGTTCCCGGATGTCCAATAGGGGTAGGAGATTGCAGTCAGCACCCTAAAGTGGTACAACTGCAGATATAGGCATCCCAAAGGAAAGCAAGGGACCCTAAAGCTGAAAATTACAGGCATTGGAGTGGAATAAATACATATTAAAGTGACATGGTAAATTATACCTTGAAACCACTACCCTTGAACATATCAAGGGATCGTATCTATAATACAGTGCCCCTGATTCATCAAGCAGAATCGGATTATCGGTCGCGCATTCGTATTCGCGATCCGAAATTGTACGCGATCGAGCTATTCAGCAACTGAAAAAGATCG
>NC_092866.1:21813617-21815575 GCF_032062135.1 Pyxicephalus adspersus
AGATCCTCCTTAATCGCGCAGCTGAAATCTAATCGCCTTAATTGGCAGATTCGCGCTCCCTATTGTGAAGTCTGGAATCCGGCTGGTAGTGAGGCGAGTGTACGCGCACACTCGAGTCCGGACAGCGGTAATCCGCGATCGATGGCCGCGCGTACTTTCGCGCTTCCAGCGAGCACGGATTTTATTGATGAATCAGGGGCAGTGTCTTACCAAAAAAAAAAAAAAAATCATAACAAGAATAACAATGATGGAGAGGTATTGTCATATAGAGCCATTCTTCAATCATTTATATATGAAAACATACATATTATTGAAATTTTTTACAAGTTTACTAGTGATGAAAAATACATTAAGACAGTAAAAATAGTTGCTTCACATCATTATAAATTGCACAAGGTCATTGGTATGTAAATCATTCAAAACCAATAATATTTTTAAATTAATTAGCATGTAATCCCATTACTATAGAGAGAAATACAAAACTATAAAAAAATATACACATTGTGTTGTGGGGTACAAAATTAGAGAAAAGGCTTAAGGGACGACAACACATCATTTGGACCAGGTGCATTAAGATTATAAATCCATTTGGTCTCTGCTTTGAGAAGGGCTGTATCAATATTACCACCTCGGGGGTTGGGGGAAATCCTTTCCAAAGCTGAGAATGGTATACCCTTGTTATCAAATTTGTGTATTGTACCTACGTGGTAACTAATGGGGGTAGTCATTTTTCCGGTATTAATTGAATGACGATGTTCGTAAGAATGTATTGAGTTGAGTGTTTTTGGAAGTCCATCCCTATTTATTATGTCAGTCAAGTTAAGTTTGGGGAGCTAGGGCTTTATCGTTTTATATAGGGACACCTATGGGATTGTATCTGAAGTGATAAAAAAATAAACCAATACTAATAATGGTGAGTATACAAGCAAGTTTACTGGATGTCCCCTTCAGTCTTGGGGAGCTTTAATAAATCAGGCCCTAATTCTCTAAAGGGCACTGATTTGAAAATATGTGGCTAATAAATGTGCAATGTAAATAACATGGAAGAGGAGACTATTCTATTGCTGTCCATAATATTAGCCCCATTTCATATTCATAAATAGCTGTAAAAGAATATTTCATTATGTCAGGATAAGATACACGAATAGCCCTATAATATAATATTATATATTTGTTACTTTTCTGCATGTGCCTGACTTTTTGAGGTGTATAGATCCCAAGTTGAGATTACTATTGTACTCAAATTGCAAAATATTGTATGTTTATATCACATGTACATTCTGTGTAGATCAGTGCTTATAGGTATCAACAGCAACGTTGGGAGACAAATTTTTGACAAGTATGTTATTATTGAATTGAATTTTCACATAGCTTAGTGAATAAGGTGAAGTTGCGATGACTTTATTGATGACTTTAAAGATAATTATTAATATTGTGGCACCAAGGATTGGTTTTTTTTAGGTTAACCCCCCTAGCATTCTAATTCTGTTCGTATTTTCATGCAAAAAGCGTTACTTTTTTGCATTGAATTTTGTAGGTGTATAGATTTTAGGCATAACTCACTGTAATATGTCCAATATTTAATCAATTTAATAATAAACTTTGAATAACAAACACAAAAATATGTAAAAAAAAAAAAAAAAATACAGAAACCTGTAATATAACTGTACAGTAGCATAGATAATATAATTATATATATATATATATATATATATATATAATATATAAAGATTTCTTTGTATTTGACTCAATACAGGTATTTTGTATTGAATCCAATCCAATATTATTTGAACTTCCCGCCGCTCCTCCCGCCCGCATCAACGCATGCACTGACATTACCGGGAAACCCCAGAGAACGTCTCTGCATTCGCCGGCTGACGATCGAAGAATGAAGACGTGTCCCCAGGACCTGCAAGGACCAGCAAGATGCCGGGTAACGTCAACAGAACAAGGTAAGT
>NC_092866.1:21815963-21869788 GCF_032062135.1 Pyxicephalus adspersus
ATTTACAAGCCTTTTCTATGATATGCAAAACTAGCATAGATTTAATTCATTTACTAAGCTTAGAGAACTTGTTCAAGGTGCACATTAATTTTGCAAACTGAGCAGTTTCTACTTATTTAATTAAAAAACTTGTTATTGTTAATTAAAACATTTTAAAATAATAGATCTTGCCTTTACTTGGTTTAGTTTTAAACTAAAAATCTAATTCTTACGTTTTACTAAAATATTGCACCATCATTTGCCCCACTTCTCTCCATTATTATTTACGTCAAACCATGCAAACGTTTTCCTTCCTGAACATTAAAAGCTTATTAAAATTAAGCCTAGCTGTAGCATTACTTAATCAAAAGGTGAGTAGTAATATCAAAGTAAAATCAAATGTGACTGCCACATTTAACAGAATTAGGTTTTGGAAAAATACATTTTACCCAATATTATTATCATATTATCATTGCAGAATCTGTATTTTCACTTTCTCAGTCTGTCAAGCCTGAAGATTAATTAAATTGGTGGAACAAATGCTGAATCCAATGTGTGACTTTGACAAAATTGAAAGCCATTATAATGTAAAACATGAATCAAATCCCAGCAAGCACAAAAGAGGATCGACATTACCATTCTTATTGGAAAACAGTCATAGACCATTTACTGTCTGTGCTGACCACAATAGCAAACCCAGCAAGATGAAGAGGGAATTAGGTAACAAAGTATATGTTCTTTAAAGATGGCAAAACAATTATATCATATGTGTTTGTTATTTATTATTGCAATGTATAAATATGCTGTATATAAGTTTATATTTTTATGGTATGTTTGGAAACGGAGCTTAGCACTAACTATACCATTCCAGTTAAGGATCAACTGGGCCAATCATAGCAGAGTATGCCTGTTGGATAATGTCCTTGTTAATACTTCTTTAAAATATTTTTCTCAATTTTGACAAAGACCACCCTTTGTAAAGCCAGACTTGCTGGTTTAACCCTGATTCCGTGACATACACATTTATTTTTGTAAACCGCTAGGTAGAAAGCCTAGTTATTGCAAATAACTAATCTAATAGCTGCTAGTTTGGAGAAAAAGGGCAGTAGTCTTAAGAGCAACATTGTCTCACCAGAAAATTAGTGCTATCAAATGGTGATGCCATAATTGGTTATTAGGAAAACAATTGGTATGCTGAAAGAGGACCTTTAATGTGGATAAGTTCATGTGTTTTGTGTTCAGAAAATATATATGAATAGGGCAAATACCCTGGTGCACAAATTGTGACTGTTTACCAAGTAAAATCACAGCAATAAGATACAAGTATACACAGGGAAATATTCCAATTTTTGCAAAACATTTTTGCTGTTTTTTTTTATATTGTAACTGGCGACTGAGTAAAATCACAATTAGTTCCAGTAATGCACGATTCATTTTTCCCCATTATTATGTATACATTCACCTATTTTCTCTTATTGTGACTTAGAATGTCATATTGTGACCCAGCCTAAAATACCTGTAAAATAAATCAACACAATTTGAAACATCTACTGTTTTTGAATGAACTATTGAACTGGAAATGAAAATAAATATTTTATGCCTTCAATGAAAAGAAATTATCCAAAATACCTATAGCAAATTGTGTAATGCATGATTATATAAACCCAGGGCTGAAAATATGTCTAACACACTACAGCCAGATCTACAACATTTACACCTTTGAAAACAAAAAAAGACCTTTGTCGCTGGAAAATAATGTAGTAATGTAGACACATATAGTTGTCTACTTTGAGACCAGGTAATATCTGTATCATAACTCTAGTTGGACAGTGTTGGATATTTTATAGTCTTTATGAATAACCTACATAATATCAATTGTCATTGTCATTATTGGTGTAAATCTTGGGGGATTTAGGTTACAAACTAGTAAAATTATGATATTACATGTTTATAATAACTCTTGTGAATTAAAAATGTCTTGTTTAAAAGGTGATGAAAATGAGAAATAATGAGTTTGATGTGGCTGTCAAATTTTCTGATTAAGTATAGCTATCTAGTATTAGTATGAAATATTAATGAAATATTCCAAGAGCTACATTCATGTCTTGTAATAGAAATAAATTATTCAAGACCTTATTTGAATGTAGCTTTTTATTCTCATAATACCACTAGTATCACATGAAAAAGCGCTGATATGCAGTTACAACATATGATTTAAAAGCTTTCTAGCTACAAAGGGAATTTTTGGTTTAATAATGATGCTGAATCAAACAAGAGCACCTTGCACAATTGTGCAGTTTTTACAGCCTTTCAAGACACAGAGTCATTACAGCATTTCTGCTGACTCAGATGGTTTAGAAAACCAGATATGTTATATAACAAAATATTGTTGTTTTATTAAAAATATTCCTTCTGTTTTTCAGACGCTGCATTTTACATTTAAATACAGAAATGCCCAATAATTTTTACATTTTGACATTTGGGAAATAAAATTACTTATAACATATTTATTCATGCAGTATATTTACTTTTATGCATAAAAAGTACTGGAAAATATATGTATTTGAGGCTTGTGAAAAAAAGAAGCTGGGGAGAAATAGAATGTGTTTCTTGTTGGGTATTCAACATTAAGATATACTTAAAATTTGTGTTAGCTGATAACATTATACGATGACACTCATGCTCAGAAAAGTAAAACTACCAAGTTATAAGTAAGAATGTAAAGTATATTGATGTACAGACATTTACAGCTTTACAGGTACACAACAATACAGCAGCAAAAAAGGAAGCCAACCAATTAAATTTAAGGAAACATGTATAGGCATTAGTTGCTGTCTGTCTCTGTAAAGCACAATCTTTATTTTGTTCTAACTTAAGATATATTACACTAATTTATCTCATTTGAACTTCTGAAATCAGTAGGCCCATAATAAATGCAGAAATGGGCATGACTACATAATTGCATATTAGGTTTGCATATTAGAACCCCGTGTCCTAAGGGCTAATGTCTGATACTTTGCCGATCTCATGTCCCAGACCTACTTTGTAACATTTCCATTATTAAAAAATAGAATTTTGCCAAAATAGCCCCCAAACATTTTCCCTGGGATTTACGCAATTGTAAATGTTATATTCTGGAAACCATTCAGCATCATCTCATCAATTGATAGGTGATTTCCCGTATAATAGGTCCCAATATTTACTCAAAACTATTTATTCACTCAAAAAAGTGGAAAAACCTAAAAAAAGCAAAGTTTCTGTCCTAAAGAATAAATGCGTTACGGAGCTCATCTGTAAACCTTATGTGGGCAAGTTTGCCCCTCACTATCGAGGAGGAAAAAAACGTAAAACGGCACAATTCAGGTAGATAAACAATTAACGTGGCATGATTTTGAGTTAACAAGATTTACCTAGGTATTTGCTACTACATATAGTATGTCTGGTGTTAAATTAGGGACTACACAAAAATGCAAGTGAATTCCTTTGCATTGTAAGTGTGAATTTTTCACCTAGTAAATAATACTAATTACACTAAATTCATTAAAAATCCAACTCCTAAATAAAAAAGTTGATTTTATTATCAAGTTTTTTTCTAGACAACTCAATGAATTAGAGAAATTCTATTTGTGTAAATTTTTTATCAGTATGGGATTTGTATCTGAATTTCACTGGAATAATAACTCTTACATCTACAGTATATACCTCTTTAACCAAGGCAGCTCTCACTTTCTATACCCACTTTTATAGGACAGTTTTTTAGGACAAACAATAAATTCTTTTGTTGACATTGTATAACCAAAAAATAATATTTTTTATGAAACTATAGTTAAAAAATACAAAGCTAAAAAAGCTACAATTAGTGGTAATAAAAAAGGTACTGTATATAACAAAAGAAAATATAGAAAGACAGATGGGCTTTTCTGGCAAACCAATTGTATTTTACTGTATAAAGGTAACAAGTAGTCACAATTAGGTGATACTATCAATTAAAACATTTGTGTTTAGGCCAAAGTGGCAATATGCAAAGTACTCTGAATTCACAATATATGATCACAGTTGACTGTGTTCCCGACATGTTTCACCGTTAAAAGGCTTCGTCTGAGTCAATTGTGACATGCAATGTGGAATATCTGGATGATCAAGTAGTGCTCGCTCAAACCTATTTGAAGCTCATAGACTTCTTGGTGCAAACTGTAAAAAGCCTGGGAGAGCCAATATTATTGTGATATAGTAGGAGAAAGCAACAGCCTGTCCTGCTGCAGTTCTATATCTGAACAGACAGGCTGTTCTCTGATAGTCTTAGTGCAGATGTCTTATGTCTTATAGTCTGTATGGTCTCTCTGGTCTGTCCAGTTTTGTGTTTGGTACAGGACATTCTGTCTTTTATATCCCAACTAATGATGACCAGTGGTGATTCCATGTGAAAAATGCCTTTCAGCAGTACCTACTGACATGCAAGATGTATTTCTTGTTCACACCTGATTGGATGGTTGACATATTCACAGCTTCACCTCATTCAATTATCTAAGTGAAAATCCTCTAGCAGAATGATAATTTACTTCGCTAAGTGAACAGCCTACACTTTATTAAATCAATCTATTTTTTTTTAGAAATGACTGAGCCCATCTCTCTGCTTTTTAGCTGAAAAATATAACTAACCTTTTGGAGCTCTTGTTGCATTGTTTACACATTTAAAGGACTTTTCAGATTTTATTTTTTTATTCTACTCTTTCTTGTCATTTACAGTTTTTAATATTTACAGTAAACCACAGGAATTGTGTTTGTTTATTTTAACTTTCTTTTAGAACCATATGTTTCATTTATTTTTTTTTGTAAAATTGATTGGAGCCTTTTTATTTATACTCTGTCTCTTTGTTTATAATGCTTCCTCCAAATCAATGTATTAAAAAGGAATCCTAGTATTTTGAAATTTGTAATTTTTAACAACCTTTCTCTACCTTTTTAAAATGAGGAAACTCAGTCTCACATTATTGGCAAGCCTTGGCAATCTTTTGTTATCATTTCTAATGAGTGTAGAATGAATGAGTGTTTTACACAGAGCAATGTTTGATTCTATGTAGAAGAAATATGATTGGGAGGCACCCTGCTACCACTTCTCTTATACAATATGACAGCAAGTGATCCCTGGTCTGTTAAGTGATATGACCTGGTGTATTTCTAAATGATGTTGGGGGACCATTATACACATGTTAGATTTTAACCTAGGACAATCAAGACCAATCCTCTTGGACAACAAAAATCTAGCATATGCACACAGCTTTACTAGCGTTTTTTATGTAAGATCAACTCACATTTTGTTAATCTTCCAGACTCCAGACACTGTCCGTGCACTCCCACTGCTACTCTGCCAGATCTTTCCCCCAGGGAGCACTCCATACAGAGGTATGTGAGGAAAAGAGAGTAAGGAAAACATTGATAAGGGCTTCAGATTTGTAATTTTCCTTTACCTTTTCTACAGCCTTCACAGGCTGAGCTATCATTTTCACTGGCAGCTGTTGCCCTTCACAGACTTTTACAGACTTGGAAAATCCCTTCCAGTGCATTTAATGACCAAAAAGCCCTGGCTTTACTGAAAAAGTGGGAGATTTCAAGCATGCATGGTGTATCTTTGGGGGTGAGCCAGCTTTCCCAAATCGAATTGCTATTCGGGTTACATTAATATAAGTTATCACTCTGCTGGCTAATGCTTCATAAGTCTAAAACATCTTCAACTAACACTATTCACTACTGTGTGAGGCTGGACAACCTGCTGCTTTTTGTTGTTCCACAATCTATTACTGTTCTAATGATGCTGTTTTGTGATATACCACAATACAAAAAAAAAAAAGAACACGCCTCGAACATAGAACATGCATTTATGCCCTGCATCTTTACCTGTTGCGCAAAAATCTATATTTTTCATCTATGCCTACCCCCTCTTCCAAGCACAGTTCAGAAATAAAATTTACTAAATAAAGGTGTGACTCCTAATATCCTTTGAAAAAAATGGAAGATGACCCAGATGCTTTCAGAAAATCACCAGATAAAGTCGAATGCATGAGCAGATAATAAAAAGACGGATAAACAGATATCTGAAGGGCATATGTAAAGCTGGGCTGGGTAAATGTTCCCATTCCCATGATTTGCCCATCTTTTGTTCGGGAAAGTGCTCTTATTAAATTGTGTTACTATGACAATGTTTGTAGAAAAAGATTTTCATATGAACTAATTTTTAAAAGAATCAATTAGACCTACTAACTTCAAAAACATGCACCATTTGTACAGACACTTAAATAGTCATGATCAGCAAAATAAAATAAAAAATGTGATTCAAGGATGCACTTGAAGACACAACTGCAATGCAGTGTATTAATTAGTAAATTTCCATAATGATTCTTCATTATGTAACTATACAGCTGTCTTCATTCCCTTTTTTCTGAAAAACACAGATTTTTCATCAAACTGCTTTATAGTTGCTGAACTGAGATAATAACATCTTTCTTTACCACTCAATATTCTCAGTTTCTCTGCTGTACTTTAAAGTATTATTGATTTGAATTTCATTTAGAGGAATTCAAAAATAAAACTAGGGTTTACTCTACCGCTGGAGGGACATTGTGGCTGAAGGTCACTGTTCTTTCTGAACATACTGTAACACTGACACTGATGTATAGTGCTGCATGGTAAATTAACGTACGTGATCTAATTTTTCTTCTTACAAACATTGTTTTAATGTAGAAGAAAAATATAGAGTTGTACACATTTCTTTTTACATATAACATTGTTCTTTGTTTGCTGTCTATTTCTCTTTTCTTGAAGACAAAACCTACTAATATAGGTCAGAGAACATATGGTCCAGTTGCTTTTCAGGTCGTTGATTGATTGAACTGGATAGGTTTTAGATAACAAGGACCCAATAATTAAGCTACATTGTACTTTATCCTGATAAAGGGTCTCATCCTTTGTTCTTGACATTGTTATATGACTTAATGGATTACAGTTTTACTGCTTTGCTGTTAAGTAATAAAAAATAAATATAAAACAACTATATGCAGCTGGGAGAAAAGCAATTTAATGGATTTCTGTATGAATGGCTCCTAAAATATAATCTGTATTTCATCTGAGACATAACATTTCATATTATTATGCAGGAAACCTTTTTATTATATTTAGCAAACAAGTGGTTTAAACTATGCAAGTCATTAAAAAAATAATTCAGAACAATAGTATCTTAATATTACAAATAAATGGAGTTAGGTCTTCTAAGCTATGAATCAGGTGTTCTAATCAATTTAGGAGTGCATTTGACCTGCCCTACATTTAAGAAAACATTTTTTAACAAAGGGTAGAGAGTGTTATGAAAAAAACACAAGCTTACAGGATTTCTAGTAGGGTTGTTCGGGTTAACTTACCCCTTCCAGGTTTGCTGGATCACCCAGCTTTACAAATGAAAGTGTATCCTCTCCAGCCCTAGAGAGCTTTATTAAATCAGGGCCATTTTGTCATTTTTTTTCAATTTGAACATACCTTTATAGCATTGCTGTAATTTGTTAATCTAAAAAATGTCCTCCCAGTGCTCCACTCCAACCGGGTTTCTCATTTACCCTAATTTTTTGCATTAGTTGTTCAGTATATGTATATATCTTTTTTAAAACCTGAAAAAATTGGATGGTCAGTTCCTGTCATAAGCAACATAACCATATGGGCAAGGTAGCTAGAAGAGCTTTGACCAAGTAGAACCAAAGGTACTTGTCAATGAGGCAAATCCAATGAGAAGGAGAAGAAAAAAGCCAAGACATTTTCAATGATAGAAAACTTACTTGCACAAATTAGGTTTTTTTTTTGTTATCTGCTTTTTCTCATATTGCAATTGTATACCTTTCAAATGAGAAAGCCAGAGCAAAATAACAATATAGAAAATAGAATAAACAATATACAACCAAACAATTACTCATGAATAAAATAAAATGTATCTATATTGGGAGTGTATTAAGAGTGGCGTAGACGGGGTGAACTTCCACTTGGCTAGTTGGGTCTTGTAGGTAATATATACATTGGAAAAACATTATATTAGAGTAAAAGAGCATGACACACAAAAATAAAGAGATAACAGTGTATTGAGATATAGGAGATGTGCAGAAACAAGTAAAAAAAACATCATAGTGTAAGTGTGATATGAAAATAGATTGTTGTTTGTGTTGGAAACATTTTTGGAACTAGTGAAAGGACATGGCTTGAACAGTAATATTCCAGCAGAACATCTACATGCTGTATGAAGTCTCTGGTAGAAAGTATTAGAATATTAGGGTAGACGTGCTGCAGCACTTTAAAAAAAAATGTAAAAGAGCAGAAAATGTAAAAAACTATCTACAGTTTGAATGGATTACAGTAATACATAATAATAAAATTGATTTTCATTTTCATGTAGGTTTAAAGTTGATGTTTTAGTGTTCTTGTAGTTTTTTTTCTTGGAAAACATTACTTTACTAACTAGTTTTTGCCACAGCCTGAGGAACCTGAGCCATGAGCACTGAAAATGTATTGCCATTCAAAATCATTGAGTTAGTAGGAGAATATACATAGGCCGATTATCCTGAGAAGAGACTCATCTTTCTTGTGTGATAATCAGAACATATATCTGCCCTTTTACAGTAGCTGTATGAACCTTGTATTAGTTGCTAGCTAAACACAACAGCAAAAGTGACTTATTAATCCTATTGATCCAAAGAGTGTTAATATTAAGATTCCACTTATATATAGGAAATTGCAACCTATTGCAGAAGTGAAAATAAATTAGCTTTCACTTTTTTTGCAATTACAGTATAAATCAACAGTACTCATTTTATATGAGACATTTCTGTTATTTAAAGAATGTACATTTTTGCAAATTATTAGTACCCTAAACTATCTTATCACAAAGGGAGACAATGATGAAATCATTTAAATGTGTCAAAACCCCTAACATGAATATAAAAATACCTGCAAAATGAATGTTACAACTGTGATCATATACAGCACACAAACACTAATCTTCAGCCTCTAAAGTAAGCTGGTCTGCACAAATGGTATGCCCATCTCTGCATGTGGTTACGGAACCTCGTGGTCCTAAACATGATACAAAAAGCATCTCATTTTGGGAAAATAATTATTATCATATCTATGCCACCACAAGACTCTGTGCCAGATAGTTTCTAATGGCTGGTTGTGCTCAAGTTTGCCTCTATTCAGGTCTAGGCCAGGTAAAAAGAGTCCAAAAACCTGAATTTGTAACATCTGAATCTGAATGTAAGTATGCCATGCCAACTGCTTAATTGGCAAGGTGAACAACTGTGTGTCTTATAATTGTACACTGTGTGCACTGACTTCAGGCTCACAGCATATGCTTCCAATATTGTACATTAGAATAGGGAACACCTGGAAAATAATATTACTGTTAAATATTAAATAGTATTTAAAATTGGATTTTACAGAAACAAAGGAAAAGTATGCAGGTATGCTAAAGAAGAGAACATAAAAGTATCTTTAAAAAAAACAGATATCTGGAGTTTAAATATACTTTATTGCTGGATTCATACCATTGTATTTACAAGCATTGATTTGCACTAATTTCCCCACCTCTTAAATTGCAAGCTCTTTTGGGCTGTGTCATTGTATCTGTCTGCCATTTGCAACTTCTTTTTAAAGTACAGTGCTGTGCAATATGTTGGTGCTGTATAAATACAAATTATAAATAAATATTAACAATTTAGGTTAAATTCACTTGAGTTGAATTATTTTACACATTTATATTTTTGATTGCATTTCATTAATGAAATGCAGTGCTAGCAGTGCTAATGAACTATTATAATGAGGGTTTTTTTCATAGAAGCCAACAGGAGTTTTCATTAGAATGCTGTGGGCATTTTGCTGCATTTATATGTAACATGTTCCATTTTTACTCAGCACTCATCATTGCAGGTCATTTGGCCTGGTTTTGTAATCTCTGTAATCTCTAAGACTAGTAAAGTTAGACTATCATGGCAGAATCTGGGTGACCCAACAGCCTTGGAATGGGTTTGGTGGAGGCTGAAAATATTTGCCAACTAAAAGCAAATGATTTTTATGACATTTATCTTAGGTTTGCAGGATCACCCAGGTTCTACCATGAAAGTCTATCTAAACCAGTCCTGGAGAGCGTTAATAAATCAGGCCCATAGTGTGAACGGAGCCTACAGGAAATCACACATATTGTATTTTGTTAAGCTAAGCAGCCCAGTGGATCTAAATTTACATGACGTTTTTGGCCTTTAAATGGCTTACAGTTTTACATGCACCACATATTTTAACACTTATGTAGGGCATTTTAATTCATTTGGCATTGTTCTTACATTGCACATATCAAACTCACCATAAAAAGAAGAAAATACCCAACATTGATGTATAATATATTTCACAAAAGTAAGATGTGAATCTGAAAGAAACCAATACTAAGACCCTCAGGTGTTCACATAATAACTTTCACAAGTAATAGAAAAGGGTAGATTTCTATATTTCAGCAGCACTACTGGTTCTTGTAAACCCAAGCTTTATTATAGGTTGTGATACCTTTTTAATGAATCAACACGGGAGTTCCACTCAGATGATGTTACAGCATACTGAGCTCTGAGTGTCACTGGGGTCTCTTCTGTAACTATATTATAACTGGAGGAATGTGTATGTTATTAAAAGCTCAGTGTCTATGATTCACTGGGCTATGCTAGGGGTTAAAGTGTCACTTTCTGTCACAACTCCAATAAATGATAATGTTTAGTTTACCTTTACAAAAGATGAGTGAATGAACATCTTGATATAAAGTGCCAGAAATGTTCATCAAGGTTAGATCATGATGTATGGAAAACAAATTCATTTTCATATATTGAATTTCTATTATGTAGTTATTTAATGGGTTATTAATGCAATTAGTTAAAAGGTTATCTCAGCTAGCCTAATGTTTAAAAATGTTTGAATACATTAGCCATTTCTTGACTTTCCTAGTTATTAAACAGTAGTTGCAAAGCTTTCAAGTGTTAGAATGCATGCCTGAAACAGTTGTATGTGGTTTGAAATAAATATCTTTGTAGCAACAGTTCTAAATGTATTGTTTAACCAAACAAATATTGCATGGCTCTTTACATTTCTCACCAAATGATGAGACAATTAACTATGAAGGAAGTGAAACCTACACGTAACTCATTTTTGCTTTTTTAAGGTCCATACTGCTATAATTGGTCTCGCAGAGGTCTGGAAGTCTCTCTAGTCTATCATAGACTTATCTGTTCTGAAACCAAAACTCCAGTGCATAGTGGTCAACCACAGACTTACCTCTATCCTCAAAACACTTCTAATTATAATAATATTTCTTTTTGAACTTACTTGAATCCTTGGTCAGACTACTGCAACGCTTGACTAACAATTTTCATTGGCGAGAATTATTCCCCTTCTTGAACCTTCTCCTTGTTGTTTATTGTATCTGTACATTTTCATGATATGATTGTATTGTTTTTTTTTTCTACTGTTTTACTCATTTGTTCTTTTTTCTCTCAATAAAAATATTGTGATACAAAGTCCACCCTGCTATAACCTGTCTGGCTATACTTTCTTGTTGCTCTGCAAGCCTACACCATAAAAGACATAATATACATATACCGTGCTAAAGCCAACAGCCTGAAAATACTTAATGCAGTTTAGAGTTTATTGGTTTTAATATTAGGGTGTAAATGTACTGCAAACCCGTAGGACTGGATGCTCATTTGACTCTGGCGCATGAATTTGTCTACTTTCTTCATTACTGTGAATGTTGTAGAAGACACATCCACCAATTGCTGATATTTTTGGAGGTACTTACAACTAATACCAAAACATTTAAAGCAACACCCACCAATGTCCAGTTAGCCATGAATATAGTAAGCACTGACAACCAACGTTTAATGGGGATATAACCACCAATGTTTAAGGGGATACTTATTCCTGACTGCTGCACTAAATTTTGTTGTGCATTGCCTAGTTTTGCCTGACGCACATGATTAACTGTGCTACAGTTTACACAGCCAATTAACCTGCAAAACATTATTTATTGCTGACTGATGCACTCTGTAAGTTATGCTGTATATTACATTCAGTGACTATAGTGTTCATTGTATCTACATTTGCTGGTTACAAAGTAGATTGCAATTGTTTTTGTTTAATGCAGGATCAAACTAAATATAGTCTTGTAGATATTATTTTACAAAGAGTACTGCAAGAGTGAAGCCACAAATACCTGGAGACACTAAAGAAGAGTCATTGGATCCTATGCAGAATGAGTTGGTTTGGTGGACATAGCCATAATGGAAGCTAACAAATGCAACTGTATCTCACGTATCAGTACAAAAAAAGTAAAGCTAGAAATGTGATTTATAATATATCTTCAAATATATTGTTGCTGACATATTTAGAACAATAACTGAAAAGCATGCTATGGACTAAAAAATTATTAGGTCTTAGCACAAGACTATTCTCCTAAATATACCAAACTGTGAAAATCCATTCATGCAGCTTTTTTAATGTCAGATTGCCAACGTCCACATATTCAAACATAGGTTTGCACATTGTGCCAAATGATGACTGTTAAGCTTCAACTGCATAAAGTCGTGTACAGCAGTCACTTATTTATTCTGAAAGAAGTCTGGCAGGAAAGTTGTTTAAATGTAGAACCACTTAAATTGCTTAATGAACCCACACACATTTGCTCATCACTCCTTCTGTTCAATATAAAAATCTTTCAAAACCCTGAAGTTTACAAAAACTAATATAAACCTGCTGGAATGTAAAGATACATAAAATGAATAGTATTAAGCCCCAATGTGAGTAAAATCACATTAGACATTTACAAATTCTTGCAAACTTTTAAAAAAATATTGTTTCCATGCAAACAGTATCCATTTAGCAAGTGGGTCCTACAAGGGTCCAAATAATGGAGATGAGCCCTGTAAAAGTCATTAGGGCTGTGATGCGCAGACACTGGCAGTAAAGAAAACTTGCAGTACATTTAAACTATAGTAGACTGCAGCCCTTGGGATTGTAATAAGAATTATTTAAAGAAGAAGGATGGGTTATGTTAGATCAGGGTATGCAGGAGGAGGATGTATTTTGCATAATTATTTTACATAATGCATTTTGCATAATTATTTACATTTTACATTACATAATTATTATTTTATCATATCGTTACCACTTTATTAACTGCTTGAATATTCCAGGTGTGTGGCTCTCTAAAGTCATGAAACCAGGATCTGGTCCTGTATATTACATATTTAAAATAAGTCCACAATGGTAGCCAGGGGTGTGGTGGGGCGGGCACTGGTGGGAACGCTGTGCCCTTACTTTTTTCAGGAATGGACATGCGTGCTCACCCCTTTTTTGCAAAGAATTCTTTGGTGGTCCTTGGCTCTTACTGGCTTGCCCCCCATGGGGTCAGGAGAGGGACCTCGCTGGGGGGCCGCACCAGCCAGAGCTACCGGCCATGTCCCCCGTAAAGAATTGCCTCTCTGAACACAACCCGCCCACTCCCCCATCGGCAGGTTCTGGTATCATGATGGAAGAAAAGTTTTTGAGTGACAGATGACAGAGTGACAGGCTGGGGTGTAGTAGGGCTGGACACCTTTACATATCAATGATAGTACGGTGCCCCTCTTTTTTTTTTTTATGACTAAACCCCTGATGGTAGCCCTGTATATCTCATTTCAAAAGTTCACTTGATCAGTTATCTAGCTTTTCAATGCATGATTAATCAGATAACTTATTGCACAATGGCATCAAATTCACTGCGGTGCAACATTACATATAAAGAAATAAGGTTCCTCATAGCTAGACTCAGATAATTTATTTACTACATTTCTGGTCACTACCCTTATCGTAGAAACCTGATCAGTTCAATTTATACTTTTAATTTTCTACTTATATAGTTATCAGTGAAGTACAGCAAAGGATACTTACAAGTCCCCATTTCTAACACAAATCTGTAAAACAAGGGGTTTATGTCTCATTTAGGAATGGTGGAAAAACTATGCAAATTGTTAGTTTTTTCCCAATTGGTTAACTTTACATGCAATGCCACTAGTGTACAACAAAGCTTATTTTTCTGTATAATTTTACTGAGCCCTGTCTTTCCAATTGCATACAAGTGATTCAGGATTATTGTTTCTCACCAAGACTATAGGGAGGTTGTTCCCAGTTAGTTAATTTTAGTCCACCACTCCATAAACCATCCTAAAATTGAAATAAAAAAATTCATATATATATATATATATATATATATATATATAAAAATTATATTAAATTATAATATATAAGATAATAATTATATATTTTAATAATATAATAATATATATATTTATCATTTATATCTATGTTAGCCTTCACAAGTGTGTTCACGTATGTGAGGTTAATACCTGAGAATTAAACATTTACTATTAGTGTTTTCAATGAAACTATACAGCATAGAATCTCCAGACTAAGTTTACGTATACTTTAAAAATTCTTTTTCCAGGTCCATTTTTTTCTTTTATCTCGTTTTACTTAAATCACAAAAAAATCAAAGATACACGGTTTCTGCTGTGAAAAGAAAACATTACTGCTTAGCAAGAAATTCTGGGGGTGTTTAATTTTGGATTTGAAAAATGCAATGTGATTTCAAGAGAATAAATTGTTCAGTCAACCAAAAATCTGCTTTATAAAAATTGCTTAGATTACTGTAACAAGATTATTGACTAGGATGGTTCATTCATAATGCAGTGTACTATTGAAATGGATCTTTTATGAGCCACATCAAGAAAACCCAGGTAAAAAAAAAAATTAGAGTGTGTTAATTTACAACAGTCACTTAAAAAAACTGGTTTAAAATTCAAACCAGTCTAATGGTTTACTGGGGGGAGGGTATTGTTAAGTATTCAAGTCATGTTCTTTACAAAGCCTTTAGGCATTTAACACAATAGCAAGATGCTTTCTTAACTGTTCTGCTGTCGGAAAGAGGCCTGAAACATGAAACGTAAAATAAATACACCTGCCCTTAAACAAGTCCCATTTCTTATTTTTTTTACCAAAGTATCTTATTCAGTTTCCTGTTAGTTAGACCCATGCTGCAGTTATTAAGGCTGATGCATTATTACACATTCAATCCATATCTGTATAAATATTTAAGTAAGTGAAAATGAAATTTTCCTTAACAATACTGTTTATAAGACATACATTTTTCATTGAGTAATAGAAAAGCTAGAAGCATGGTGCATTAGGATGACATATCAAACTACATTTTCCTACTAGGCTTATTCTCTGCTACTTCAGACTGTTTAGTCAATGCCATTAATCAAAATCCTATAGCAGAAAATGCATGCATAAGTCCTACACATTTGTTGCCAAGGCAACTATTCAGAGTTTTCTTTATGTGTCAGACAACATCAGTAGAGATAAATTCTATTGTTTTCACGCTGACAATTCTTTCTGTGTTGCCTTAATCCAAAGAAAAAAATCTTTGCTTTGGAGCTAAAAAGACCACCCAACTTACACATAATAATCATCATTTAAAGCAGTAAATGCGCACATATTCATGATTTAACAATGAAACACAAAACATCAGACTGCATACTATTGTCCCCTTAACAGTGCTTGAGTAAATAATTGAAGATAATATTGCCAGTATTTTATCACAAAATTATTGTTTAAACCTTGTATCTGAATAAAGGATTATTGTTACATAAATCATATATTCCCAAGACAAAACTTAATACATGTTTTTTTTAATGTCTGAAAATAAGGATATTAACTGCAGTTACATGTTATATTTTTATATTTTATTTTAATTGCATGTTTCTATACCTTTATAGATCAATGTAAAATATGCAGAATATAGATCTATCATTGTTATTTATAAACAGTATTTATACATAGCGCCAACATCTATCTATCTATCTATCTATCTATCTATCTATCTATCTATCTATCTATCTATCTATCTATCTATTATGTAAAAAAAACCTAGAATAAAATTACATGTTTATCAGTAAGCATTTTTTTCATCTATTTCTCTATTCTCCTTTTTTTGAGCTGACAAAGCTCATTATCATGATATACTGCAGAAGAGTTCATTTAGGATCCTTCGCAACATCTGTTCCTGGGAGTGCTTAACCTAAGGTTCCCATCTGAAAGAACATAGATTCTTTCATTACATCCAATCTTTGTTTTCTCATCTTCTGGTATCAGAGAAACACAGAACGCAGTTTACAAATATTTTATTTGATGTGCTTGACATGCTTTCCTATGCAAATTTGTGATTTTTGTTTATTTAGATTTGTAGATATAAATTTGTGGCATAATAATAAAAAATGTTTAAACTTTTTTTGTAATTGTATTTCCATAAAGCAACTCTTTACTTTTTCTACTTAACAGAAAATGTTTATTTAAAGTATATAGATACTGCCTGGCCAAAAGAAGTCCTCCAGTCTGTGGGGGCAATGTTATGATCCAGAGTTGTTTTATTGGCCAGGTCTGGGTTCAGCAATGTTATCTATCCAAAATCCTCTGACTCCCTAAATATGATGAATGAACAGGTTTGTCCATCAATGGATTTTTTCCTCAGTGATGACATAGGCTAATTCCAAGATGACAATGCCAGGATTAATTCCAGTCCAGACCTTAACCTCACTTAATCTTTAGAATGTGTTGAAGCAGACTTCATGCAGAAGTCAGACTCTCCCATCATTAATAAAATGATCTTGGTGAAACTTTATTGCAACTCTGGATATAAATATATGTTGAGTCATTGCTTAAACCTATCAAAACAATATAAGCGAATGCATGCAGTAATCAGAAGGTGTGGTCCTATGAAAGAATATTGTGTGTCAGACATTGTATGTTAATGTTTACCCAGTAATTGTCATCCTGCATCTGTATTATTAAAGTTATGTCGAGCACGTGGATGTAAGACTTTGTGAAGGCACCAACATTTGGGCACAAGTTTGAATGTTGCATATTGGAGCAGTGTTTTTCAACCTTAAGATGGAGGGAACCCTTTGAAATTACAGTGGAACCCTGGTATAAATCCTTAATCCGTTCCAAATCCTTGGACTTATACCAAACAAATTTTTCCCATAAGAAATAAAAGGAAAATGATTAATCCGTTCCCATGAAAAGAAATCCTATAGTTATTGGCATAATATACATTGATGGGGCCGCATAAAATAATTTAAACACTGCTTAATACTAAAATACATAAATACAAAAGCAGTTAGATAAAATAAATTATAATTTAACTCCACTTTACCTTGCTGAGAAGAGTCGAATGCCTACTGGGATTATAGCGTTATAGTGCGAGTTGTTCACTGAATGGTAGCAACTGACGTACTGACGCTCGTGGGCAGTCGTGGCTTTGTCTCGAGAGAGGTGAATAAGGGTAGCTCACTGTGTTATGACTCCTTTTGACCCATACAAGTTCTAGCACAAAGGTTGTATACCAAGCAAAGGTTGTATACCATGCAAAATGTTTTGTGTCCAAATAGCACTTATACCAAGTTGGACTTATTCCAAAGCAGACCAGTACCGAGGTACCACTGTACTTACAGTATAGCATGAAGCTCCGTAGCTCACACTGTAGCTCACAGTATATTAGCATGGTGGTCAGTGGAAAGAACCCCTCATATTGCTGGCCAGTTGACAAAAATATCACCTTTACAAACAGTGAAAAACAATATTGGTATCAGTTAAACTGGCCAGAGAGACACAAATGGCTCATCGCTCAAAGCACTGGTTGAGCTTAAAACCCTGGTTAAGCAGCATTGCATTGGAGAAACAACATTGATGTGAAAAAGGTGGAGAAAACTGACAAATATGTGGACATTCATAAAGGATACCTTTGGGAGAGGAAAATGGTGCATGTGTAGTTAGGCAGTGTTATACATGGACTGAAGGAGAATTTGGTAAAGCTAAACTTAAAGGATCACATGTGTAGGACATCACAAAAGGCGGCTCTTTTGGAAAAGGCTGTGCTTGACCTCATTTATCACGGCATTTAAAATAAAAATAGTCTGTAAATCAATAACAACCAACACCAGGTTGAAGCTTTCAATTTTAGGTTGAAATATAATTCTAGGGGAGTCACACATTTTCCTAATATGGTTCCCATGTTAATGGTTTCATTCTTTAATACGCATTGTGAATAGTTCAATTTTCAATAACAGCCATCATCATATAAGCAAGTTACAAGGTTCCCACTTTTAAGGCTGAAGACAGTAACGCATTGCCTCACAATGGAGACCATTGCTGTTTCAAGACTTCTGAAAAATTTTAGCCAAAAATTATAAAATACCCCATCTCATCATACTTTTCGTCTTGGTATTACTGTTCTGCTCTTGGAAAATGCCCTTTTTTAATACCCCTGGCATGTACCAGCTAAGGTCAGTAGCTAATGTTGTACTTGTTGACAAATGCATCATTGGCAGAACATCCCAACAATAGAGGCTTCATCACCATAATCTTCCAATATCCGTGTAATTTTAAATCATGCAGTTTTCGAACAGCATGGCATAATGTCTTTTGGTATTATGAGCACATTTTCTACTTAGGACTTTTTAAAGTTTACTTTTACCCTTGCACAGTTGTACAGAACATTTCCACAGCTTCCAGTTTTCAGGATGGTATGCATAGCACTTTATCAGCCATGCTTTGTCTGTGTTGTACAGAGAAGCACAGAGACAAAAGGATGATGTCATTAAGTCTAAAATAAGATTGGTAATGCCACCAAGTCTAAAATCAAGTGTGTAATTAAAGCTAAAAAAGATTTACAATTTACTTTTACATGTCATTAGCATGTTGATTAGGGAGAAAAATTAGGGAAAAAAAAGTTTAAACCTTAACGTTAGATATACATTGGATAACAATATATGATATTTGTAGTAGTCATGGAGGATACACTTTATTGGGTATCCTGGTAAGGTCATTTTACAGTTGCGATTATTAGTAATTATCATTGTTATTAATAAACAGTATTTATTTATAGCGTCAACATATTACACAGCACCTAATATGAATACTTGTATCTTTCTACTTTTTAAAAATGAAATGTTTGATTTAGATAAAAGTGTTTATTAAATTGCTTAAATTACAAGTTAAGAAATTATGAAATAAAGTTAGTTAAAAATTATTTTGAGGTGGGGTTTCCTTCCTAAAAAAAAAAAAATCGACGATGGAAATTTGAACTCTACTAAAGGGGTAAATCTAAAATACGAACAATAAAACTAGAATACTAAACACACACAAACATAAATGAATAGACATAAAACTGGATTTAGGCTTTAGGCAGTTATCAACAAAAGGTCAGCCTTATGTTGCTAAGTGACTAAAATCATTTGTGTAGCTGAGCTCTCCAAAACTACTTGATGCGATTCTTAATCCTTTCATTTTTAGATTGCTGAGCTTTAAAAGGTAATAATGTTTCCTAACACTCATCATTGGTCTTAATCATTGACATGTTTTAGCCCACATTATGTAAAAAATATTATATGCTAAATTCAAGAGTTTCTCTGATTTGAGATATTTATTTCAAGTAAAAAGGATATCATACATGATTATGGTACCCCATGCAGCTCCTAAAACCCTGAGGCTGAGCCGCTACAAAATATTATATATAAAAGTCTTAGATTAGTTTAATTTAATGCATGCTGGATATTAATGCATATCTAATACAGCATCTATCACTTTTGTATGTATTGTTTCATAGGATTAACCTGTTTACCAGACTGTTCATAGGGTGGAGAAAATTTGGTTATTTTTTTTCTACCTTCTGCAGGGCACCAACTGACAGAATGGTGGAGTGGGCAGGGAGATGAAATGCTATTTATACCCTGTTTATACTTTATATTTGCCCAGTGCCCCATTTTGTCTTCAACCACCCTTGCCTGTTTATTAATCTTCTTATGTTCTTTTTTTTATAAATAAATGAATTTTTATTAGTTTTTAAACACACACATATATATATATATATATATATATATTATATCACAACACAAAAAAAGAACAATCAAAAAGAATAAAACTGTTTTACAACCAACGTTCTAATATAGAGCTGTGTTCTTGAAGCAGTGGTTTCTCAAGAGGGACAAGTGTTATACGATTAACAAACATTTAACATCCGATAACAAGATGCTAGGATACTGATTGAGAAAGGATTGTCCATGTGGTATGAAGTCCCCATTGTTGCTGGATATACATTAGAGTCCACTTAACGCTTAACCGTAAAAGAGCAATCTAACCTTGATGTTGGTTGCATAAACCTTTGATAGAGTAATGAGAAGACAAATAGAGGGGAGAGAATAGAGGAAAATATAGAGAGAGTGGTGAAAACAAAGGGGAAGGGTGTGGGATCAGTTCCGTAGTCTGGTGGAGTGACAATCACCTGCTCCATCACTGCTCACTCAGAGGTTGGTGTGCTAGAACACGTCTCAGATCCTCAGATCAAACTTTTCTAGTTGGTCATACAACCCTGACGTGAGCTGCTCCATAATCGTCTTATGTTCTTGTGAAAAAATGAACTAATGTTTTTCTCTGCACTGCCCTATTACACATGCTTCCTAAAAAAAGCCTCCTAAATTGGTAGTCAGTAGAAAGAATAACCACCCAGTGGGGGTTAAATTATCATAAGAAAGCTAAAATTATCATTAGAGCCATTTGGCTGGCTCTGCCAATTGGTGTTGGCCTCAGGCAGAAATCAAATTGGAGATCAGTCAGCTACAGTTTGAGGAACCTCGGTGGTGATTGGCTTCTCTAAAATATAAATTCAAATATGTATTTCAGGTTCCTATACCAGTAAACATTGTGTTAGTGATTAGTCACTTGTTTTTACCTGAATGGTGTTTATTTCAGCACATTCTGAAATATATCATTAAAGAATACAGGATCCTATACTTCATGAGAGTAAGGTGGACATTTATTGGCTGTTATGGGTTTGTTCATTTTGCATGTCATCCTATTACATAAATAGGTTTATGTCCAAAAACTCCTATCAAACTTTTTACATCAAAATATGGAAATCAGTCTGAGATATTGGTAAAAAAATGGATTAAGGTTAAGTCTAAACGGTCTTAATTTTTAATGCTTATAAATGCCCATACAGATTTTACACAAGTTTTTAAGTGTTTACGAAAAAAATGTTTTAAATCAAGATATGTGGCAGAGAAGAGTTAGAATAGAAGAAAACACCTCCCAAATGCCTGTAAAAGCCTAAACCCCCCCCAAAACACCCAATAAAATTATAAGTCTTTTCAATACACTATAGTATCTGGAGTTACATAACCCTTTAGTTTACAAATTGTGACAACACATTGTCAAGGATTTTTTGATGATTCAACTTTATATGTTTAGTTCTGTTACCACATAATCTCCTCTTCTTTCTCTCGGGACTATTTTGAAAGCATTTTTATTCTTTAAATGCATATATGGTGTTCTATTAGCCCTGCCTATGGAGCAAGTAGTATTCCAAATCTCATAACATATTCTAGTTTTTACCTTTTTCAGAGCAATGAAAATGAGATATGGTTGACTGGAAAAGGATGGCGACTAGATAAACAGGGGGTATAATTCATGAATGCCTAGAGCAAAAACTAAATTGCATTGTATTGTTCACCAAGTATAATGCAACTAAATGCTCTGATGGTTTTTTTCAGCATTGACATCTAAGCTCAAATAGATAATATGATGACTGTTAATCAGAGTAGCTGCTCCCAGCTGCTGATTAGAGATGTATTGGATCCTAAGGTAAACATGGAATAAGGGGCCGCAAACTGATATTTATTGATGTGTATGCTGTTTGCCTTGCAATGTCTGTAAAACAAACCTTAATATTGAACCATGTAATATCCTTGATTGCTGGTATGGGTTGGCTTGTAAAATGTGTTATGTCAGTTCCTTAAAATTACGATACAATTTACAATGTTTTACAATAGATGGAGCCAACAACAGTTGATTACCAAAATACTTGATCAAGATCCTATTTTGAATTGACTCACTTTGCTTAAATGAAACATAAGCAATGAGCAAAGGTTGTTCTATCCCAAGAAAAAATGAAATTCTAACCAAACAAGGAACTGCTAAGAGAGACTGAAGAACCACATGAATAAATGATGTAAAAATTAGACATATTAATATGAAATAAAATCATTATTATGCAATTATGTGCATTATATTAAAATAATAATATTAATATTAACATGAAAGGGCCCTAACTATGGGAGCATACAGTCAAATACATATCATGCACTGTGTTTCCACAAAATAAACTGCTTCTTCAGGAGATGTTACAGTGTATATAAGTAATAATAGGTCATGTATATAAAAACAGTCACTGCCAATGTTGAGAACATAATTGATCAATGGAGCTACCTGGCTCCTTCAGAATTACTCGACAAATAATCATTGGCCATAATCAGGCAGCACAGCGGCTCGGAGGTTAGGTCAGCGCCGTCAGGTCCCAGGTTCAAATCTTGGACAGGACACTATCTGCATGGACTTTGCAGGTTCTCCCCGTGTTTGGGTGGGTTTCCTCCGGGTCCTCCTCCCACATTCCTAAAAACAGGTAAATTGTCATCCACCCAAAATTGACCTTAGACTGTAATAAGTACATATGACTGAGGTAGGAACATTAGATTGTGAGCTCCTTTGAGGGACACCTAGTGACTTTGGACTTTGTACAGCGCTACATAAAATGTTGACAGTATATAAACCAGTAAACCCCCAAATCTCAAAAGAATCGCAAATCCAAGACTGTGGCGTGGAGTAGCTTCTGGCACTTTGGAGTGGAGTAGAGCACACTGACTGGAAGTGTCACCCGCTGTTTTGTTTTGACACATTTATATGTCACCGTGACAACTGTTTCAGCGGCGGTGGCATGCACGCTTTGAGCAGTGGCGTTCGTGTTGCAGGAGGCGGTTGTCGTGTGCACGCGGAGGTTGGGCCTGTGCATAATTACATCATTTGTTTAGTATATAGGATACTGTGTAATAATAGTTTTAATCAAAAGGGAACCTAGAAGGACTAACAGGCTGCATATTGTACTATCAGTTTGTGGAGCAGAGCAGTCACAGAGTTTGGGATGAAAATAACACTCCAGTGTGTCCAAGCTGTGAACTGCTATTATGACTAATTTAAGTTGTGTCTGCAAGCTTGTCATCAAGGTAAATAGTAGTAAGTGGTCACTCTGTGAAGGATAATGCATTTAGCTTTGCGATTAGGATTCAGAAGCTCTGCTGATTTCAGCTATTTAATCATGTGCAGAAAAAAAGCATGCTTTATTCATTTCCTGGCATGTGTTTGACAATTCTTTGCAGTGAGGTTTCACTAAGGTAAGTGAACCATAACTTGCAAAGTAAACAGTCTAATTTAATTTAGTAAATCAACCCTGTTGTGTTGAAGAGCCTTAACAGTACAACATCCTTTTCATTTGCATGGTTAAATTGTACTGACTAAAATATATACATGGTAGAGTGGAGCTAAAGCCTTGCGATTCACCTGTCCATGTTCCATTGCAGAACGTCACCATCTTCCTTTTTCTTCTTAGTGACTAGCAGGTGTGTGGGAGTTCACTTATCCACTACCTTTTTCATATTTCACTGATGCGATTAAGCAGGTAAGACAGGTTATTGCAGAAGGGACATCACCTAAATCTTTTTTTTAATGCTTTGATAAGCTTGGGGATCAGGTCATCCACATTTGCTGCATCTCATTAGGACAGCCTCAATGTGATCACAGAAGATTACCTTTGAAAACATAGTGTTATAGTTTTTTGTTACTATGTTTAGAATAATTTGCCTGTCCAGGGTGAATAAAAAATTCTGAATCACATCTGTACTGAAAAGCTTTTGGGTTGTTATTTCTTAACTGCTACTCCCTTTATGTATATATTTTCCAGAACTGTTGAAAATCTATTGTCTTTTATATAAATGATGTGATGTGAGGGGGCAGATAGAAAGACCCACACATCGTAACCAAATTTTAAGCACTGTAATAAACTTTAAATTTACAGTTTTACAAAATCCATTATTTATTGAAAATACTATGCAAACCTTTCTTGAAGCCGTAGATTGCATTTACTGTAAGATATACTGGAATAAATTGTTGAACTTGAAAATAATTCTGCTTTCAGATTTAAAAACACATCTTAGCCTTGCTTTTGCTATAAATAGCTCAGAAAATCTAAAACATATGCTTGTAATATAAATTATATTGTTAGTTCTGTAAACAGAAGATTATAGAATGGTAACCTGATAGAATTGTAATAAAGGTTGATCCCTAACAGTCATGTTCAAAACAATCACCTAAGTCCAATCAAAGCACAAATCAATCTAAATGATTTTCTAATTTATTTTCACAAAATGTAATCATTTTATCAAGTGATTGTTTATTGAGGATTTTTCAGCAAATGTACATTTCAAATTAAAGTCTTTGTTATAAGTAAATATACAAAGATAAATAAATATATATATATATATATATATATATGTATATATATATCTCAATGCCCCTTTTGCTCAAGTGATCTGTTATAGTAGCTATCTTCAATCAGGTTGAATAATGTTTTTACAATGAATGCTGTACTTTTGTCATTCACAAGAGGTACTTCTTTGTTATACTAATAAAATCTAACTGCAGTCTTGATTATTTAGCGTTCAACAATTCTAATAAGGCTCATTAAAATATGTTCTATTATGTTGCCATTATCTAGTGGTTTTCTAATGCTATCATATCATGCTTGCTGAGGATGACAACTAATTGCCATTGTGACCTGGATGTAGCTACCAAACTTCTAATTTACCAAGTTACTTGTCCTTGTGTTTCATTTTCCAACTACATACTGTTGTATGCAAGTATCTTGCTTGTCAAAGTGCCAGATATGGACAAGCACGGGTCAGTTCTCTGGGTCTAACAACACTATTGAGAAACCCAGTTAATCAACAGTAAAATGGATAAAAATCTGGATACTATTTTCTTGTTCTTGATTGTTTGCTACTGGTCCACCATTCAGCAGAATTATTTGCCTATCTATGCACATAACTCTTATTACAAGTTGATTTGGACCACCCAATTTTTAAAACATCCGATTTCTGCATGCCAAGGTATATACCAGTTTAAAATAAATAAAAAAAAAGGAAAATGTAGACACAGACTGAAGCATAATAATACATAAAACTTGAAATAAGAATAAAAAGCTATTGCATGCTCATAAACAGCACATACGATCAGTTGTGAACATCTGCATTGGCAATACAGCTGCACTGTGCTCCATTTTTAATGAGTCTCTTTCTTTCCATACAAACATTTTGCACAACTCAGGACAAATAGTCACAATTGTGTATTGCTGGATTAAATGTACTTGGTTATTAATATGTGCGTGTCCTTTTAGCGGTGGTATTGCCAAGCAATCTCTGTTATACCACTCTTTCAGATATCTTCTAATGTCTTTTATATAATAAAACTAAGATGCGCTGTTCATAAATGTGTTTACAACTTGCACTCTCTTAAGGATAGATAGCCACTGTCATTTTGAGCAAAAACATAGCAAAGATAGAAAACCAAATCATGTGCTTAGAACATGTTTTGATGATTTGTTGATTTGCAGTTGGCTGGAAAAATCAATCCTTTTATGTGTTTTAAATGACTATAGCTATTTTGAGCACACTGGGAATGTTTCGCCTAAGTCAGCTTGTTCATAGCTAAAACAAACTCCATTCAACCTAACATTTCCCCTATGTTGTATCTATGGGAATAACCTTCGTTAACAGCCGCTAAACAACTTGCTTTATTCACTCTGCTGAATGGATGCTCATTAAAATTTGAATGAGTTCATTATAATTTTGGCCCTTGACCAGTCTTGCTCATGTCTTTATGGTGGTAATGATGGCTTGTACTGATGATCACAGAATTTCAGTGGAACCTCAATGCACGTCCTGTAGAAACTGGGTTTGTTGTAACTATGAGAACATATGTTAACAATTTCTTAATCAGGAACAAAAAACAAAGCAGCAACAGTGTTTTTCTTTAATCATGTTTGAATCCATACTGTTATAATAATTGATACGACTCTTTGAAACCTTCACCATACACATTATCTTTTAATGAAAAAGTATGTTGATGCTTGACATATAATATATACTTTCTAACACTTTGGGATTTGTCACATGAAGCTGACATCATGATTGGCATTAAATGTCATAAACAGAAGTTTGAAGCTGTGATTGCAGATTTTATTTGCAGCACCACCCACAGATTAAAGTCCGTTTTCACCTTGTCCAATGGGATAAAAAGGATGTATGATGAGGATGGGTAAGACTTCTTAAAGCAAATTTGTAGGTTCATGGTACAGGTTAACTTTAAAGCATAAATGATAAAGAATTTTCTGAAATGTAAGTTTTTATTTATCTATGGCTGCCAAATGTTTCAGTTAATTGCAAAGCTTTGACCATGGTATTGTTAATAAAACTGCTGTGGGGATGAAAGCACAAGTAGGAACATATCGTAGGTGAAGAATAAATAAAGTGGTGTTATTAAATCAATGTAAAATATTTACAGATGTAGGAAAGAGGGGATGAGAGGATTTGCATTATAACTTAAAGTATAAGCATTCCAATAGTTACGTTAATTGGCAATGTTTTGTGTAATGTGACACTAAACAATAACGCACAAAGTAAAAGGAGCAACGGGGGAAGGGGTATACACCAGACCCATTCTCCCTTAACAGTGGGGATGGGGGCATATTGAAGTATAGGGAATCATCCCCACAACCTGTCCCCCAAATAGTTGTTGGGGAAATCGGGGGAGCGGCATAAATAGGTGGACACCCAAAAAGCCACATCTCCCTGTAAGGAATGAGTACAATTTAAAAAAAAATGATGGAATAGAATTTCTTCAAATGTGAGCAACCTGGCCAGCTGTGTCTTTTTATAGAACAACCAAGTATCTTTTATTTTGTTGAGTTTACATCATACTGGGATGCTAATGAGCTAAATTACAATGCACATTAATCCCCCATCAGCCTTAAAATGCATTTTTCCATTATAATTTGACTTCAGTTTCTCCAAAATCTTTTTTTTTTTTTTCATATATTTCTTCATATAGCACAATACCACTTCAGAATAGATAAAACTCTGATTTTAAAATTTAATTTAAAAAATGGAATTTAATTAATTGTATCCATTAGAAAAAACCCACTCCCCACAGTGGCCCTACTTTTTCATTTCCATCCAGTGCCACCATGGGCAAGCTTGTATATATTTGTAGCTATATAGACTTTTCTGAGGCTTGTAGATGGAACACAAGAAGCAAGAAAGTGGCTGCTAATACAGTACATCCCAGTAAGTATTGTGGAGAGGTAGGGTGGATTTGTTTAGCTTAGGAAAGGGGTCAGTATAAGTGCACAGCCCTGGCTAATATTTGACTGCAAAGAATCAAAGCTTACCCGAGGTTGGTTTTGTATTGCATTTTTAAAGGTTTAAAAATAAAAAACGCAAGCAGGCAAGTTCAAGATTTTAAAAGGGGCAAGCAAAATACCTTCTGCAATAGCTAGGCTGTCATTTTGCAATTTTTATTGGTACCTTCATCAGTTTTTGCTCCGTCTTTGGCACTGTCATCTTCGGGTGTGGGTGTTTGTCCATCTTGATTGACCTGGCTGAAATGAAGCAACTCCTGCATATTTGCGTGTGTTCATTCATTGCCAGCAGCTGGGAGTATGTTGGGATACAAGGCATAGTAGTCTGGGCCATGCATGTTCAACACAGTGTACATTTCAGAAAAGACTGCAAAAAGGCAGGTACATACTGTATATTCTATTGTAGAAGGGACAACACATGTCTCTTTTACAACAAACAAACCTGCATGCTTGACATTTCATGTTTTTAAAGTTAATTCTATTTTAAATGGGCCAGCAAATGTGTCTTTATATCTGCAGTACTGCACCCCAGCCTATCACCCTATTGCACCCCAGCCTATCTAATAAACTGCAGGACAATATCTAGACTCTTGTGCACAATAGAGCTTTGAGGAACAGTGTTTCCTACACGTTACTATAAAAAAAAAAACATTTTGGAACCTGCTAAGTGAATTTTTTTTTTTTTTAGACATTTAATAAAAAGTTTGAAAAGAAAATGTCAAAATAACAGACAACTGAGACACATTGAAGTCTGGTATCTGAGCAGATTTTCAACAATATGTTCAGAGCTGTCCCAGCAAACCTGATTTTTATCTTTTGAGCTTTATGGATTTTATTGTATTGAAAAATATATTTGCTGTAAAGTTTTTTCACTTTTGTATAGATTAGAAAACAAGGCAGTGAATATGATATCACTTTCACTGGTAGTAATTCACTATCACTTATGTACATGTACCTGGAAAATTCACCCACAATAAATATGTAGTAAATGATGTATAAACATGCCTCACTCCTAGGATTTCTGACTTTACCGTCCTTCACACCTTCCAGAGAATTTTTTTTTACAGTGGGGGTGGATAGACCAGTCACCCTGCAAAAAGAAAATGAGGAACAGTAACCAGTCTTTATTACAAGAAACTTATGGATAGGATTGAAGTACAGGATTTGTTTTTTATGCTGATTACTGCACACGTGTAGGTAATATAAAAAGGACACCACAAATAAACTAATATTGTCTAAATACAAGATATGTTAGTATTACATAAATGTTAAAATAAAGAAAAGTAGGTACAGAATATTTAATTATTATTCCAGGTGTAGCGAATAATAAACAATGTGAAACATGGTTCCTACAATTCTTAGGTTCCTTTATTCTTTTATTATATGAAGAGAAAACGTGTTGGCCTTGTCTTGTGATTGATTTATTACTGGGGGTTTCATGAAATGTGTACAACTGGAGCTATGAGGATCAGGTTTACTGTATGATATCTTTGAAAATGCTTATTACGCTAGTATTATTAAAAGGATTTTCTTTTGACAAGCCGTTGTATTTTAATGATGCTATTATGATCACTCTTCATAACTGTTTCCATTTAGTCAGTACAAAGATTGGAAAACCAATGTGCTATACAGGCAGTAGGAGTGGAGAGATAATTTTTTAACAATGAGTGCTAACAAAAAGAAATTATAGCACAATTAATATAGGAATAATTAGCCTCTTAATGCAGAACAAATTGTCTATTACATGGCTGAATGCTGCATATACTTAGACATAAGGTGTAAAGAAATCATTTTTCACCAACAAGAAACCAGCAAATAGCATATAAGGACTAAAATGCATGGTTATGAGTGCTTATTAGTAGAACATTAAACTAACATTAGTTTACCATAGTAGGGTATATTAATTTGCACGTTAAACTGTCCCCCGAATTATGTTTCAGTTTTTTGTTGCTGGTGCCAGAGACATGCAAGTGTGAAAGCCAACATAAAAGCTTGTAGCTGTTGCATACAGTATGAAGATGACACGTAGGTGTAGGGTGGGGCATTTGGTGTGTTCAAAGTGCAACTGTTGTGTTGAACCAAAAGACTACACTTCTCCTTATTGTAGGGAGGCTCCAATTCTCAGCAACCATACCCCAATGTTCAGAGAATTGGAGGTCTCTGTTTGGCTTTACCAGTTATAGACAGAGTAAGCTAGAGTAATGTCTGGCATATATTAAGTGATATTTCCAACATATTAGATCTTAGATTTGTTAAAATAATTGAATCTAATCAAAATTTATTGAAAACAAGAGAGTTCTGGATTAATGCTTGATCAATATGACGATTAAATTCCAATCAGAAGTGAATGTTATTGGCTTCCCAGTTTCTCTTAGATTCTTAAATATAGCCACCCCAGTGATAAAAGTGATAAAAAAAAAAAGTGATATCAGTGATAAAAAAAAAGAAAATAGAAGAAATAAGGGATTTTTTTGGCTAATCAATACTCATATATTATGAATGTTGTGGAATAAAGTGTACAGAATTTAAAGATTGTGTCCAAGACCCATTATACAGCCATGGATATGGACTTTTCATTTATACAATCAACATTTGAGAGTTAATGTACTAAAAACGTCTTGTGACCTGACGCGTTTCCCCTTTTGGTATATAGAAGACATGGTCCCACTAAATGATCATATGAAGTTTTTCATTCTTACAATTTATATGTAATATTGCAAAGGTAAATCACACAATAATAACAATTTCAAATGCATTTTCAGAAACGGTTACATGAGATGAAAGGATGATGTAGATAAAAAATAATGATAAGTTATACTATTGGAAAAGCCCATTCTTTGCCCTGCTTTCTCCAATAACAACTGGAAGAGCAGGTGGTGCTATATTAGATGTATTACTGATTGTTCACACAAGTGAACTGCTTTTTCAGGGACAATGTTAGTGCCTACCTGCAGCAGCTGAATAAATAATGAAGGGATGGCAGTGAGCAAGTTCTGAACCAGTTACTGCTGCTTGTTGTTAAATCTGCAAGCACTGGGGTTTTATAAACCAGTGATACAGTGCAAGTATCCAAGCAGTTGGCAAGGTGCCAGTCACCGGGAGCCCCATACTGTAGGACCGCTTGCTGCTGTCACATGTGGGCTGGTAATGGTGGGCAGCAAACCCTCTGGCTGCTGATTTTTAGAGAGCATATTCCTCATTTACAATATAGAACAAACCATTGGAAGCAAGGAACAAGGAAAATAGAGTTGATTTTTTTATAATCTTCCTGGGCAAAAAGAATAAAGGGTGTATAACTTTAAATGTAAAAGTCTAACAGAATTTGGATTAGTTTGTCTCAATTAGATAGTTCAATCCTCAAGTTTGTCTCTGTATTTATTCACAGCATATGTTTCCTTTAACATTCTTGTTACATTTTCTCTTTCACAGTATATTACTTTGCTTGACGTGGATTAAGGTGTTTGAATCATTCCTAAGCCTCAGTATATGTATCAGCCAATCTGCCACTCACTTGACAGTCGATCCACCATTCACTTTCTTTTGTTCCCACAAAGCCTTTCAGCACTCCTAAATTTAAAGTCCTCTCTGTACTGCTTATCTTAAAGGGAATACAACTCTACTCTGCTGGAGCCTATTTCCTGACTGTGTCATGTACATCTCAGACATCAGAGTGCAGGATTCCTTTCACACAGAAACATGTGCTAACAAGGAAAGTTCCTGTTGCCCATAGTAACCAATAAAAATATATGTGTAATTTTTAGACCTAGACACCAAGCATTCAAATTGAAAGGTTGAGGAAAGACTGAGAGTAACAAGATATTTTGATAAAGTTATGTAAACTATGGCATGCTGTGCCAAGCCTGGCTTACTCTCATGGTCCCTGAACACAAACAAACATAGAGCTATGTAAGACACTGGACAGATGTTTTCTGGTCAATATGAGCAGATAAATCTCCACATTACCTCATATAGACTATATTTAGACAATATTTTGGTTCAGACATTCCTGTGCTTCAAGAATATTGTACTCATCTAAAGTCTTAAAAGAAAGTCAATTGGCCATATGGCAAAAAAGCAATGGAACATTGCTCTCCATTTATACACGTTCTTCCAATTCATGTGCTATAGCAGCCATTACCAACCATTTTATAACTGGGATAGAGGCATTTGACCTTTAAAATTTAGGACACTTAGCAGAGCATAGGAAATGGGAATGAATGACTCCTTATATTTACCAATACGAGATGTATTATTTAGTATAATATTTTTATTTATTGAACCATCATTGGAGATAAATGATCCTATGGGCCGACAACCTCTTGGCAACAATAACTATTTATACATGCAACTTTTTTATACAACTTGGCATTCTCTTTGGCAAATCAGTGTAATTGCTGCATTAGATATTGGAATAGGGGTGCAGCAAAGATGAGTTCTTTTCATGGGGTACTCAATCACAGACAGGACAGAGAGGATAAATGTCACAGTGTGTTCATCATATGGTCAAATGGAATGTCAAATCATTGGTCAAGGCTGGGAATAATTCACATTGATACTAAATAACTGAGAAAAGGTGTGAAAATGAAAATCCTTCTTTAGCTATATAATCCACTAGAGACACAGCAGGAACTTACAAGGTTACAAAAATGGTTGAAATATTGGTTTAGAATGTAGGGAGGTTTGAAATCTTGAAGTCCTGGTCTGATTTTAAATTAGGATCTGGTGATAGGGTTGGAATTAGAATAAGTAAGCAAGTAACCGGGTGGGTTTTGTTAGGGTAACATTGGAATATAAGAGGTTTATGGTTTGCGGTTAGTGAGAGTGATACAACCAGCCAAAAAGTACAAGACAAGTATCCAATAATACAAGTATCTGTCTACAGTCCTATCATTATTTTCCACAATAGCCATCATAAAATGTAGTGTTATATATGGTCTACAGTATAGTTCTTCAGAGACGTCATCCTATTCACATTTTCTCTCTCATTATTCAGTATATTATGCAGTGTACAGTACTGGTTTGTAATTGCATTCTGTTAAATGTATTACTTCCACCCTGTCTCCCATCCTAGCATAAATACAAGTTCACTGTAACACTTAAATCTGCCATGTAATTTATAATTGTGCTTTAAAACTTTTTGTATGATATAATTTGAATATTGATGGCAGGCAGGGTCAAATCATGTATATGAAACAGAGCTATAGCAGATTTTTTTCTATTATTAATGAAAAATAAAGAGCAGATATGGCATATCTAACCTGCACACATAATAATGTATGATTTAAGGTCACTGTTGTCTTAGGTTTATTTTATACTGTTTGACGAGACCATGGAGCACTTGATATAAATTAAAGACAGCTCTTTTACCTATGTTCTTTATACATTTCTTTTTTGCTATCTTTTCCCTAATTATCAACACATGGGAGCCGCACATTTTTTAGGTAAGTACATTCAAATAGATTTAACATATAAGACCTGATGTTCCCTCCTATTTTCCAAGGGAGGGCTATGATTGTTTCAGAAGTCATGCACTTTTGTTTTCATATTTACAAAACTTTTTATTTTTATGCATTGTATTGTAAGTGAATTCGAAAAACATTTCTACAATTGTGACCTAAGGTCTAAATTAGCCTAAAGCTAAACTCCAGACAGATACAATTTACAATATAATGCAGTTTTGAAGATTTATTATCAGCATCTTGCAAGAACAAGTAAAGGGTTTTTACAATGTCAGACTGGACTGTGTTCTGTGTGGAAGAACCTTGTAAACCTTAGGACTTAAAAGGCAGAAATGCAAACCTTTTGGCAGGTGAAATAGCTATCTCATATCTCATATGTATTTCATCTTCATGTTTAGCAGTAAGATCAGATTTTTCTACCAATGTCCAGATGATGAGACCTCTTAGTTCTGGCCCCTTTGTGTATTTTTTAATTTTTAAATATTCAGGCAAGATTTTTTTTTTACTTCTACCCTTATGCCATCTTCAATAGTACTACCACATACAGTATGAATCAAAATACGTGGACAATTCTTTACATGTCACATTATATACATGTAATCTTCATGTGATAAAATTGTAATACTGACCTTATCTGGAATAAAAAAATTCGGATTTCCTTTATCATTCCACTGACGCACATTTCGTTAATGATAGATTAACTCTGATTTACTTACTTGGTGTTTTACTTGGAGTTTTTTTTTTTAAACCTTCCTGTTTGTAACAGCAGTGATTACTCTACATTGCAGAACAGATGTTTACACAATGGAAGTTGTATAAATGTTTAAACAAGATATCACAACATTGCTTACTTGTCAGTCAGGGCAGGCTTATTAATTAGGTGGTGCATGAAGAGGCTTGTCTTTCAGGGAATAGCAGAAGACACATGCCAGTCTCATGTCTGTTCACATATGTTCCTGTATTAATTATAATTACTTTTCTCATAATCATGGGGATTCTTGGACATAGAAGACTTTGATCAATGCTATCTGAGCTCCTGGGGTTGTCTTTGAAGTCCTGTTTGTAGAAAAAGACACTGTTAGTAAAAGGAACACTGTGATGGTTATGACATACCGGGTGCTTGACAAGGTAACTAGTAGAAAATAATACACAGCTAAACCATAGGCAAACAGTAAATTCAAGCAGCTGTTGTTTGCCCTGAAGGTAAAGATGATTTAAGCGAGATTGTTGTTTCTGTTGTAGATTGTCCTTATGTTTTTTTTTTCTTTACCAGATGTTAAAATGTTTCAGATATTCTAGAGTCTTGTACAGGCAAAGTATAAATATTAGGCATATACATAATAAACTGTGCATCCACTGTTATTGAGTTTTTTGATAAGGAAATCATAAGGTGGTATTAACACATATCATTATAATTGGAAAATATCCTAAGAAGTGTTAAGATTAGCACAGACATTGGGTAAAATTCAACTTTTTTCAGCTGTATTAGGTAAAGGCCCCTGAATTATTGCTCCAAAGCAACCTTAGTTGACCATTTGTACAAGATAATTAGTATTAAGGAATGGTATGCACATAAAAAATTATAAATGAAAATAATATTTTAAAAAGTATCTTATATATTCTAGGCTGTAGCCATAAAAGAATGATACACAATTGCTTAGACAAAAAAATTATATTGTACATAAAGGCATACATGTATTTTGTATATTTATTAAATAAAAATACTTGATTACTAATGAACATAAATACACCTAATCACAGAGTTCAATCTTCTGTGCTCAATTTAACACAATGGCTATCCTTGTTTTCAAGTTTCATGCCGCAAATATTTCTTCATACCTTGGTATGTACCTCCAGCCAACTGTCCCTCTGTGTACCCTCTGTCCCAAAAATCCCTCAGTGTTCATTCCTAAATCAGTTTTACCCATTACCATCACATACAGGATACAACTTCTGAACAAGAGTATTATATAGAATAAACACAAGGATGCTCTGCTGGAAACACTGTTAAGTTCTTAAAAGTAAAATTATTCATAAAATATATGATTAGTGAGATCAATTCTTAAAGTGTATTGTTTACATTGTCCAAACATATTTAATAGGGTAGGTAAGGATTAAAATTGCAGTCAGTTTATATTGTGTTGTCTGTGTTCCTTGGAAAGATTAACCTTTACTTGCTACTTAGGAGTTGCAGAATGAAGCAAGTAGTATTTAAAACAAGTGTTTGATGACCCCCTGAAAGATTTACCTTTATCTCAAATTTTTAGGATAAATTTGGGACTAAAGCCGCATACACACTTGCAAGTATAGTCGTTGGAAAGGATCTTTCACGATCCTTTCCAACGACTAAGCACTCCATGATGCATGAACGATGCTGTACATACAGCATCGTTCTGCTCTATGCAGAGGGGAGGGAGAGAGCGATGGAACGGCACCCTGCTGTGCTCTCCCCCCCCTTCACTTGAATTAAGATCGTTCGTCATTCATCGTTCGTGGATCCACCAGAACGGTCGTTTGGATGATGAACGACATGCGCTGTATACACTTCAGATTCTTGTCCGATATCCACTCTGAGCCGTCTATAGGGCGAGAACCATTGGAAGTGTGTACAAAGCTTACTATCACCAGCTCCTTTGATGGTAGTGATCATGAGGAGAAAATTAAATGCTGAATGTACCTTTCAAGGACACACAGAATTAAAACTTCATGGGCGTTCTAATTCTACTAGATTCTTTTTTTTAGGGCTAGTTTCATGGACCAGCTCCTTATTTTTAATGGCTGGTTTATGCCTTGAGCCTAAAAGTGTTGCTCAGTGTTTTAGGCTCAAGGCCCCATAGAACAATTTACCTCCACTTCCTTCCACACATTTACAGGTGAGATACAAAAAAGCAAGAGGCACCAAAATATCACATTTCATGAGCAAACAGATATAGAAAGCAGAACGTAAGCACTGTGAAAGAGTTCATGATGTATTGTCCATCCGGAACAATTACAACCAAATTGTTTCAGGAGCCAAAGCGTTTCAGGGGCCAAAAGAACCCCCCAGCTTTGTGGAATATGTCCAGTTGTAGAGGAACACCAGCAAACACATAGGTTGAGATTTGACCTTTTATTATTGACCTACTGTAGGGAATATAATTTTGCTGAGTCTTAAAGTTAAGTTGTTTAAGGTGTTTTTTGCTGTATTTTGCAGATAATTGAGTTGTGTCGAAACTAGTTATATCCTTCTTATCAGTAGGTCAATATTTGCTCCATCCTTACCTTGAAGCTTCTTGCCTTGAAACATCTTGCTCAGCGAAGTTGTTATTAAGTTTCTTGGTATTGACTAACTACTAAGTTTCTTTCACCTTGTTGTCTGACTATATAAGCTGTGATGTGATAATAAAGTTTTGAGAAGTGATATAACTACATGCTTGTGCTGCTTGTGTGTTATTCGCTGCTCCCAACGCGTTGAAAACAGAGGCCACGATAGGAGAGGGAAACTGATCTGGGATCAGCAAGAAATCGCCTACTATTAGTACAATTACTCAATTCTAAGAACAATGCCCACTATTATAGCTTAAGAGCTTGGGATGAACAACAATGGTCTACATCACAAATCCATTACTGGTCCAATTTACATACAATTGTTCCAAATATTGACATATTTTCATTCCAGTAATATTTAGCTATCCACTTCCTGTTTTATATCATAAATCAAATGTAACATTATGAACAGAAAATGTGCAAATTATTTTACAAGTTCTGTGTATTGTCTTGCTATCCTATTGATTCTTTGTCAACAAATAACATCCAAGACCAAATAAAGAAATTGTAATCTATTCAGTTTTTCCCTTTCTTTTTAAACAGGAGCAAGGTGCTTTGTGCATAAGAACATTCACAGCTCAAGAAAAATTAATGCTGCTTACCAGAGTCTAATACATGAAAGGCTGTATCATGCAAATGACCACTCTCAAAAGGTTGATTAAGTGTAAGCAAGTGCAGAAGTTAATAAAAGACTTCTTTATTCATCTGCTGCTCTTGGATGAGAAACCTTTCAAACATTTTGACTAGATTGTGTGTGATTTGTGTATATTAACTTACATGAATGCACACCAAAAGCAACAGGGCCTGCATGTTCACCTAATAATTATTCATTTATCTCAAATACCTCAAGATAGATTCAAGTAATCTTGTTTTAATCAATTAGAAGTTTTAACTCAGAAGGAGTTAAATGTGTGCTGAATTTCATTAATAATTTAAAAAATAAAAAAATAAAATTAAAGTTTGACTTTTCTTCACCATTTACACATGATACACAATAACTAGATCATACATACATACGGTACATTTATATCGGTTTATAAATACTATATATTATTTTGCTCAACATTTACTTATTTTGTGGCAGTTACAGGAATTGTTGGTCACTTTAGGTTACTGCGCTTTGTTCGTACTTAAAGAACTACTCAGGGCAAACAGCTAAATAAATAAATAAAATACACAAGAACTGTTCTAATTTCCAAAAGATTTGTATTTCTGTATATTCATTAAAACAAATGGAATAGCCAAACCTTGCAACAAGCCTTTGACCATCACAACTCTAATATGACTAACTCTTCCATAATTGTTTATTAAAGCTCTCCAAGGCTGGAGAAGATACACTTTCATCGGTGAACCTGGGTGATCCAGCAAACCTAGAATAGATCAGGTCCAGGTTTGAAAACATTTGTTCACAAATAGCAAATAACGTAAGAAAACAGCCTTGGAGAGCTTTTATAAATCAAGCCCTTTGCTGGAAAAAAACAGATATTATATATATATACACATATATATGTATATATATTCACGCACAAAAAGATAAGAGTTTTTCTTAAAATGAAAAGTTGAGTCTGCCACTTTTGTTCAAAGTAATTCTAGGATATTAGTGGAAGTCAGATAGTAGATACTTCTTTTAATAACATATTTGGCTGTCAGTAGATTTTTGTATTGGTGTACAGCAAACTGAATATCTACAATGGGCAGCTTTGCCTTAGGGTAATATCAGATGGCAATTTCTTATCCTTTTATATTTATAAAGTGAATTAGCTCAGCACATACTCAACAAGAAATCTTTGTGATAAAAAAAAAAAAAAATGCAGATGGGAGTACAATGAAAAAATATTGAAGAATCTTCAGTAGGTATTCTAAATCTTCGGCCCTCCTTTTTGGCATTTATATATTTATATAAAGTATAAAGTATATATATATATATATATATATATATATATATATATATATATATAAAAGAAAATCTAAATTTATACTCCAGCTTTGATTAAAATAGGTAATAAAATGATGACTTCAATATATACACATTATTTTTTACTGGATCACTCTCGTCCAATCCTCTTTGCTATTTTTTTTTTTTTTTTGCATTTTCTATGTTTTAATATGAAAAATAGAAGAATGTTTTTTCAAAGTTGGTAAACATAACAATGTTTACCCATTCTCTCATAGGGCCTGATTTGATGAAGCTCTCCAAGGCTGAAGAGGATACACTTCAATAGGTGAAGCTGGGTGATCCAGAAAACCTGCAATAGATCTGTTCCAGGATTCAAAACATTTGCTAACAAATCCATTCCAGGTTTTCTGGATCACCTAGCTTAACTGATTAAAGTGTATTCTCTCCAGCTTTAGAGAGCTTTAATAAATCACGCCCATAGAACCCAAAAATAAAATCATAAAAAGGACATTTACTGACAAACTTGAAAGCACAGCTATTCAAACCTTTTTTAAACCACCCCTTTACTATCATTTTTTCTCTGAGCTATTACAATTAATAATTATAGAAACAAAGGATAAATTCGGTGCCCTGGCCATTTGTTTTTTTCTACAAGGAGTTTAATGAAGGATTAAAAATACATTTACTTTTCCTAACTGATCTAACATGGGGCGGACATATGGAGGTGCAGCGTGCATAGTGAATGAGGGGCCCCTGGCCCTACAAATTCCATTGTATATGTCATAGTTTTGAGAAGATATCTTATACAGCTGAATTAACAGAGAGACCAGGCAATGCAGCTTAACACGAGAACACCTGCTGCACTGTGACATTCACAAGCTGCCATGCGTTGGTGTCAGTCAATGTGGGCAGTGGGAAGGAATGTGGAGGCAGATAGTTCTTGGAGGTAGGTGGGGCACAGGTGGAAATGGGGGGTTGAGTTGGAAATATGGGTGAAGCATGGACAGCAGGTGGGCCCCCCATGTCAGTTCTGCACCAAAGGCTCCTGATGTTACATCAATCACTGATTCAGCACAAGTATTTGATAAAACTATATCTTGTAAGAAAAAGACAATCATAGATTTATGGTAATCATGAAAAATATGTTTTACTAATAAATATTCAAGCCAAGAACAAAGTGAAAAACAGTCAATTTAAAGCCTGCAATAGATTTTTAATATTTTATTTTTTATACCACTAAAAAGAAGCATATGCATGTTGATTTTTTTATTATTAACTAGCAACAGCTGTGAAGATAGTAAATGAAGCCTCTTTGAATGTTTTGTTTTCTCCATGGTAAGATCTTGATAGCCTGTGTTATAAAGTCAAAAGTCATAATTATGCTTGGAAAATGATATTGACAGCATGCATAGATCTTTCTGGCCTTGAAGAGTATAACAGTATTCTTCCAAACTGTTCACAAGCCTGAGGGGGTATACAGAAGCAATCTCACATTTATATATCTAATTTCTCAACAAATGTGCAACTAACAATCTCTGTACATTTCATACTGGCAGCTATTCAAACCTCAGGCAACCTGTTAAACATGCTATTAAGAAGAAGAAAAATTCCATTCTGGAAAAAACATACTAGAAGTAGAAAAAAGAAAAATGTTATTTGATGTTTGTATTTACAATAATATTTTTTGTACTATATATAGTTATTCTCTAAATTTAAATACTTTATTGTAAACTTACATATTGAAACAGTACTGTTAGAGCCGCCTAGCATAAGAGAAAATACATGTCACAGCACAAGAAAAACATAATGGAATCAGTTTTCATATCCCAAATGTAAAGAATTCTCTTCAACTCCAATGTGTCAATGACCAATGAATTGACTAGGCATTTAGGTATTTAGGTGCAACCAAAAGTCATTCCAGTACTGGACAAATCTTAGACTATACATAGTAGAAGAGTCTTGTATAATCACTAAATGATTAGCCCCATTCCAATAATATTTTTGTCCAATCCATAAGAATACTAAGAGGCTTGGTATCTAATACAGTTATGGTTTTATGGTGCCCAACATATCTACTTGCAATTGGTACTGATCACTAAAAATGAACAGGTATTTGTAATTCTGAAAACAATACTCCTCATAGCCCAAGACATTTTAATTTTTGTACAGGGGTACTAAACAAGTATGTAATATTATGACATGCAATGAAAAAATTATTAATCAAAAGGTAATGCCTTGCACTAATACCCCCTGCCACCTTCCCTGACAACTTCTGTTTACAAAGCATACTGACTATACAGACAGCTTTTTTGCTACCAGTCCTTGCTTTAGACTTAATGTTAAGGTCAATGACAGCTAGAAACATCACAAGCAGAAGGAGAAGCAATGCAACTTGCTATGGGACCTCAAGATATGTAGTTATTCCCTTGCCTTCCAGTAATCTGTCTACTCTGTATATCACTTTGCAAACTCTGGCAACAAAATATTCTATCTGTCCACAGAACCTAAGCAAGAGTAACAGAGTACTCCAAAAAACACTTGTAAGAAGTTCCCAGTATTTGACATCAGCATTTTTTTGCAATTGTTGGAGTGCTTACCATCCCAAAAGGACCTTTATGAAGGCTGTAAACTTTTGATTGGCATACTTATTGGTTTAGCCAGTCATAAGCCAGAAAAACAGAATAACTTCCACCTCCCATCCATGAGGAGTCGGGATCGGGAGGGGTCGGGAGAACAAGCCAGCTATGACCTGCTGTGCTCTCTTCTATAGGCGTGAACAACGGTCATTCCTGACTGATCAGACATGAAGAGAGCCTGTACACATTAAATATTATTTATATATGTTAGACATTTATTATAATTATTTATATCATTTGATATTTATGATTCAATCAGTGTATATGGCTTAGCAGTTAGGGACTAGAAACACTGACCAAGTTAGATAGGAACCAAAGACTTTATGTTTGCCCTTTATTATGAGTCAGTACACAGGCCAGATTCTCGTCCGATATCGTCCCTGAGACAATTATCTGGCAAGAACCATTGGACGTTTGTATGTAGCTTTAGGCAACAACCTTGGATCCATCATGTACTGGTCTGATAACTCAAACTTGTACGGCAGTTGGTTGGAAAAAGAAAAATTCAGTCTATTCTCTGTGGTAATTCGATTCTTTGATTTGTTTTTTTTGTGACAGCATCTCTAGTACTATTACTGTGTCCATTGTATTGACACTAATCCCTTGTAGAAAAACAATATAAATTAAAATAATTTTTTAAAATGTAAATATATGTTCATTAACATGTTCATGTCACCGTTCATAATCCAAAAACATGGAACCTGACTTCTCAAAGCTCACGAAGACTGGAGAATAAAGGCTATCTTAAGTGATTAAGCAAACCTGGAATAGATTTCCTAAAATCATTTACTATTTGGCAAATGTTTTTAATCCTGAACCAGATCCAATCTAGATGTGCTGGATCATCTAGATTCACCCATGATAGTCTATCCTCTATTTCTGAAACTTTGATAAAATCAGGTCCATAATGTTGGGTTAAGTCACTTACCCAAAGTGTCTCTGGGAGGTTTGTGTGAATGACATGTGCATGATATATAGGACTTATAAGGTTGTTGGTTTGGTGGTAGGGGCATTGATGTAATCGTAAGAGAGTTCTCTGTAAGACAATGTGGAATATGTTAATGCTATATAAATAAGCAAAAATGAATAGATATATATTAAAATAGTTCTAGTTATATCTAAATACCAACAGTGTATATAGTAGATAATTAGAATGTCAAATATTCCTTTACATAATTGGCGCCTGCTGGTTTTACAGCATATACAAATTGATATTCACAATGTAAACAAATTAGTATTTTAGGTTACAGGGAAGAGATATGTTGTACAAATCATCACTCATGAATATATGAAAACCCACATCTTCGCTCTAGGGCTGATAAATAAAGCACATGTCAATCTTCTGGATAAAAATATATTTTATTTCAACATGATCAGAAAGAAACCAGAAGCATATAGGAAAGTTGATAGAAAGTACATGAATAATGACACTGGGTGATAACTGACTGTGACAGATAAGCCTGTTAATCTACCGAATAGTGAATTGTGCATTATAAGGAAGAGCTTTTACTGCAGTGAGGAAAGGAAAAAAAAAATCCAAAATAATTGGATTTTGCTTTTCTGAGGTTCTTGGAACAGGGGCATTTTTTTCAAGCTCAATAATTGCTTGGTAGTTATCTTGGATGAATGGTAACCAAGTGAAAACTTGTGTGTGTCATCACTGCTTTTGTTAACGCAGCTAAATAGAAAGCACAGGTGTTAAAATCATTTTATTATTTCACGTAGGATACACATCTAATGGTTTAGTCTCTGTTAGCTGGCAACATTAAAAATAGCAGCAATCCAACAGTTTTTTTAAGTAAACAAATGATTAAAGTTTCAAACAAAAAACATTGAACACAGATAAATTCCTTAACTGTAAAAATGTTTCAAAATTGGAAACTAAATATAAGAATGGATTGTATTTTAAAACTGTAAAGTAAAAGTAGAAAAACTATACAAAATAGACTATATTTCTGAGATCAATTTACTAACTAGTATTTATAAAGAACACATATTACACAGCGCTGTACAGTATCAAAATCCACTAAAGCTCTGATAAACATACAGTCCAATGCCCCTACAATGGTCTCAGCTGAATGTTCCTAACAGAGTGCAAGGCCATGTTTTTTTTGGGGGGAAACAGGTAATTACCAATCGGTATGTTTTGGGAGACAGCTGAAGTGCTAATGGAACCCTAGAATGATGGAACAAACCATTTCCAGGTAGTCCCCGAGTTAAGGACATCCGACATATGGACGACTCCTGGATATGAATGGGGCTTCCCTGCTTAGTGTGCAGGACAGAGGCTTGATGGGGGGAGGGCTGGTTTGCATCACTTGCAAAAGTATTTTGCTGTTCTGCAACCTTTTTAAATTTTTAATGACCAAGACAAACTCTACAGTTGTTTCTTTCTGCATATCAAAGCACAGCTTGCCCCAAAACTTAATGAATGTCTAGGCTCCATAAATTTTTTTTTTTGATTTGTTTGTGATTAACTCACAATGAGGATTTTATACAGTAACTGATACCACAATGACTAATAATATGTTGGGACAAACATCTGTCCTAATTGCATTTATTAAAATAATGTACCTGTTCTGACTTACATACAATTTCAGCTTAAGCACAAACCTACAGTCCCTATCTCATATGTAACCCCGGAACTACCTGTAATGTATAGAACCATTGTCCATAATAACAGTGATGTTGTTATAATTTGATAAAAAGTTCTTTGTTCATCCAAAATTATTTGTCCTGTACAGATGATAGGCTAAAAAGTGGCTTTAAGGGTATTACTCAACTCAAAATGAGACAACTGCTTTATGTGTTAACGGTCATGGAAAAAAGCTACCTCCAAATTTTTGAACCATGTACTGAATACATGATAAAAAACCCACATTCTTAATATGAGCTTTAATGCTATTGATAACATTTAATACTTTTAGCTTCCACTTTAGCAAAAAATTTAACAAAATTTAACAAAATTTTTAACCTTCTACCACTGGAACAACATCCTATTTGAATTTTTTTTTGTTTGCAAATTAATTGAAAATCTTACATTGTTTCTGAACATAAAGGGACATACCCATTAAATTTGTGCCAATATTAAACATTTGCATGTATAAATATCACTGGTTAATTTATCATCTATTGTGTTTGGTACTACACATTATTCCATTGAGAATATCCATGCTATTGAAAGCACTAGCCAAAGTGAACCCATTTACTGAACAAGAAACACGTAGAATGTAATCATTGCTATGTGTACATGGGAAAGGGAAGAAAATTCAGAATTGTAATAAAAATAACCATGTTCATTATTTTCTATATTCCTATGATCATATGAAAATATATCTTTTTCTAAATAAATAGGGAAGCTCTAAATGTGTTTACACAGTATACCAGAAATTGAATTTACATATATCATATAGAAATATAGTTCCTAACAAAATATACACACACCTTTAGGTAAACTATACTAAACTAGGTAACTAAACTAAACTAAATATCTTGTTATATAGTTATATAATTTTGTTATAATTGGCTTAGAAGGGCAAATAAATGGACTTTTGGAGGTGAGATTGCAGTATTAAAACTGACTATGGTTTTTGGTGTAATAGGGAAACCATAGGTAGTGTTGCTGATAAAAATGAAAGAATGAAAAATAAGTGTAGGGAGAATTTGGAGAATTTTGGGGTGAGGGAGGAAGGCACAGTCCCAGAAGAGGTCATTCAGTTCCTGAGCTGCTCTACTCTAAGATAGAAACTTCACAGCCTGAGTTCCCAGAGCTATCCTGATACGCATCTACTGCTGTTCCTGACATAAGTTGCGGGGCAGATTTGGGAGTTACTCTTGAAGATTTTTCAGTGAAGGAAACCCACGTAGCTGACAGGTTTTTAAAAGGGAAACCTTCTGCCTGCTGTAAACATAGTTAAAATTGAATAATAAAGTTAAATTAGTACCAAATGTGTTACAAATGTGTTACATTTGGTACAGGATTATCTGTAGGCATTGTTATGGGCCGAGAATGCTAGAGCTTTAAAATGGGTTGGAGAAATGGGGTGGAAGAATTTTCCTTGAGGATGAACCTAAATTACTTTTCTCCTGGTCTACCAGTATATAGATTAGAGTAATCCCATACTGTTTTCTTATCTCTCAAGGAATTGCTCTCTAAAAGACTTTGCATCATCTTCCAATAAAAAGATTAGAAATTCTACCTGATCGGGATTAAAAGGAGAACTAAAATAGTCCGTTGGATAAGAGGAGAGCACAAAATCAGACTAGATCTCTAGTAAAGCCAAGTTAGAAAACATTCCTAAAGCCAGAAAGTTATATTCCTAGCTAATCAGCTCTAGCAGAGACTCCCCAGTTTGTTCAGCCAGCATGAACAAGGAGATTATTTTCTAGACAGATATTTACAGTCCAGAAAAAAGTAGGTTCCCAATGTCAGCAAATCTGGAGTGATCGATGTTGGGCCTGTCACATTCCTATGGAGTATTTTTTTTTTAATAAATTCAATATCTTAATTGGGGGACTGTTCCCTTTTTAACTTATGGTGCATCATCACCATTTCATCCATTTATTGGTTAAAAATATATAAAATACATTTGTTGATTTTAGCAAATTCAGTAGGTGTTTGGAAATCCTCCACTTGATTCAGTTCTGATTGTTTCATTGAAAAAGTGAACTTCCCTGTAACATATTCCCCTTACTGCTCTTAGGGCCCCCTCTGGCATGGCACGTGTAACAGAGCAGAATAGGACTTTAAGTGTATATTGGACTGTTTCCGGACAGTGATATTACTATCAGTAGTCTGTTGTAACAAGCACTTAAAATGGAACAAAACTAAAAATGAGTGACTAAACAGGTTCATTATTGCAGAAGAAACAAACGATGTCCTTTATATATAAATACAACAGGCTGCTGAGTGCCCAGGATGGTATGAGATTTCGCTGACAAATCGAGCACTTGAAAATACAAAAAAAAAAATCATTAAAAAAACGATAAAAATAAAGTAAAAAAAAAGAAAAGAAAACAGAAGAAGAAACTGTTCCTGGAAATCTGCCATTCAGGACGTTTCTATGAAGTCATATGGAAAGGGTTGCAGTGTACAGAGCTTAGACAAAGCAGAGCTCAGAATTCCAGATGTAGGAATCATTTTACTATGTTATTTTTATTAATATTATTATCTAACAGGATTTACATAGCGCCAACAAATTTATAAGCACTTTACATTAAATATGGGTTTCAAATGACAGACAGTGACACAAGAGGAGGAGAGGACCAATGAGCTTACAATCTAGGAGGTGGGCGAAGTAACACACAATAGGAGGGGAGATATGTAGTTGTGGGAAGTAGTGTGGGTTTCAAAAGACAGAGTACTCGAAGGATGGATGAATCTTGCCGCAGGATTCATAATAGATTGTAGAGGAGAGAGTCAGGTTAGTGGGATACCAGAGAGGAGGAGGTTACAGTAGTCCAGATGAGAGATGATAAGAGCATGTACAAGGAGCTTGATGGTCTCGGGGGACAGGTGGGGGCGGATTTTGGAGATGTTGAGCAAATGAAATTGACAGGACCTGGAAATAATCTGAATATGAGGGGTAAATGAGAGGGAAAAATTGATGCCAAGACACTGTGCCTGAGGGGAAGGGATGAATACCAGTGTTGTTAACAGTTAGCAATATGTCAGGGGGAGATTTGGAATGTGAGGGGTGGGGGGGGAATTATGAGTTCAGTTTTATCCACATTGTGTTTCAGAAATCTGTCAGCTATTCAAGATGAGATGGCCGACAGGCAGAATGAGACCTTATCCAGGACTGAGGGAGACAGGTCAGGGGTGGACAGATAGATTTGAGTGTCATCAGCATACAGATGGTGCTGTAAGCCAAAGGAGGATATGAGAATACCGAGAGAGGAGGTGTACAGAGAAAAGAGAACCGGTCCAAGGACTGACCCTTGGGGAACACTAACAGGGATCAGAGAGAGAGAGGAGGAATTATCATTGTAAGAAACTTGAAAGGAACGGTCAAGACAGGTAGGAAGCATACTAAGAGAGAGCAGTGTCACAGATACCAATGGAGCGCATAATTTGGATTAGAAGGGGGTGATCAACAGTGTCAAAAGCAGAGGAAAGATCAGGGAAAAGGATGAGGGAAAAGTTGCCTTGTGACTTAGCTCTGATGAGGTCATTGGCCACTTTAGTAAGGGCTGTTTTGGTGGAATGGGCAGATCGAAAGCCAGACTGGAGAGGGTCAAGGAAAGACTAAAGCTACGTACACACGGCAGATTTTTATCGCCCGATAATCGGCATCGGCCAATTATCGGGCGAAAATCTTCCGTGTGTACAGTCGGTGTCGTCCATCGTCCGGACGACCGACCTGCCGGATCCACGGACGATGGACGACAGCCGATCATAATGAAAGGGAAGGGGAGAGCGCGCAGCAGGGTGCCGCTCCGTCGCTCTCCCCCCTCCCCTCTCCATAGAGCATGAACGGTGCTGTATGTACAGCACCGTTCATGCATCTTGCAGCCCCTTGTCGTTGGAAAGGATCGTGAAAGATCCTTTCCAACGACAAAAATTGCAAGTGTGTACGCAGCTTTAGTGCTCAGGTAATCAGTGAGTCCTTTATAGACAAGGCGCTTAATATAGCTTTTCTTTCCAGATGGCAGCTGAAGCCCACTGTAGAATTTTTTGAGGCTATTGTTTATAAAAAAAATATATATGTTAATGTTTATTAAAACCGGTCTTGTCTTTTTCTATAATGTTATTCGATTACTGCCAACATCCCATTGTAGCTTACAAATTCTTTCATACTCACTTACCTGCTTTCTGCTCATTTAAAAGAACACTCAAAACCTATATTTTCAAACATGCCTACCGGTCTTCTTCTGTCCCTAAAACCCTCACTACTCACCCACCTATCCATAAACCGGGGCAGGGTCTTCTCCTCCTCCTGTGTCATTGTCTGTATATGTTTGTCATTTGCAACCCCTATATAATGTACGGTGCTGTGTAATATGTTGGTGCTATATAAATACTGTTTATGAATAATAATAATAATATTCTCTTAATTTTAGGGTTTTGGCGTTCTATGTTTTTTCTAAGGCCACAATAATTTGATTCTTTCCCTGCTGTATGGCTGAAAAAAAAAACAATTTTTGCTTTGGGTATTCCCCCGATGGTAGTGCCTAGCTCACCATGCCATAGTATGCCTATCTTAAAAACAGGAAGAATGTAATATCAAAATTCATCTCACATATATTTTAATGGTATTTGCTGCGCACCCCTGAAACTAAAATAAATGTCATTTTCAAAAATATCATAAATTCTTATGTGTAAACAGGGTTTATAATCATATGAGGAGGGAGATAATCTTATTTTGTGGATTAAACATCCACAAAGGTATTATTCATGAAAATCTGCCAGATATGTGTGTGTAAATCTTATCCACAATTCTCAAAGTAAAATTATCTAATGATGTAATTCATCTGCATGGCAGTCGTTCCCTCTGAAGCCTATAATCCATGGGAAAATGTACAGATTATTCTGTGGAAAATAATACTGTAAATTCACAACAAACTATTCAATTGCAAGACCTACCTTGTAGACCTGCCAATAGTGCCATAAATCCTTTAGGTGTGTCACTATATATCAATGAATGTTTAAAAGGCCAGTCACCAATTTCAATTGTAACACCAAATTGTCAGATAAGGATGAGCACTGCATTTCCATAGAATTGATTTTGTAGCGGAAAGTGCAACCGCAGTTTGCCGAATGTCATCAAAATTCCACCAAAATTGCTGTATATTGCCAATTACCCTGAAGCATGTCCAAACTGATTTACCCCATATGCATTTTCTCCCAGATTTATTTGAAACGCATCACTGCATTTTGCAAAACAGTTTACAATATACTGCATAACACAAAATACCTTATAATGCATAGATAGGGGTTAAATCCACTATAGGTTCCACACACATGAAGTACCTATACATACATTCTCTGTGTAACATTATTAAATAATTGCACCTAGAGCAGTTATCTTTTCAGTTATCTTTAAAATAACCTATTCCCAAAATCTCTTAAATCAGAAATGTACCTGCTATATGCTTTGTAGTTCTTTGCTAGGCAGCCAGCTGGGGGCCACGGTGCCTCCTTGTCATCAAATTCCTGGCCATATGCAATAATGCATCAGGAACCCCATTAATTTTTATGACAAGGACATTTACCAATAAGGATTAAGAGCTGGGACAGGTAGGTGCTCATTAGGGGGTTTCTGCAGTGGGTGTTGTTTAACTATTTACTATGCTAGCAAACTATTGACTACAAACGGGGTGGTTCATTAAGGCATTGTTAGGACAATTGCACAATTGAATACTTTTAAATTACCTGCCTAATCACAACAGATCACACATTGGATTATACAGTGTTTTTACAAATGCAGTGCACCACAATGCATGATAGTGTGTCACCGCCAGTTGTAGTGACGCGCAACACTAGCTTTGCTATGAAAGTTCTTTAGGGTGGTATGTATGATAAATGATTTATTCCATTTTGTTCACAATAGAGAGAGTACAGCCATAAATCTGTGAATGGCTTCTGAAAACAAAGCTCTATTGCAGAGACCATTGTTGAGCTTCCTGGTTATAGTATACTTGTTCAGCATAACAAAGACCAATTGCCTAAAATGTAGGCAGATTGATAAATGAGCAAACATCTGTCTTTAGGTTCATTGTTTAGGCAGTGCCAAAAGAGGGAACCCCCTTACCATATTGTTTGTAGTCACTGGATGAGGGCTATTGCTTAGTTAGAACAATAATAATTCTCATTGTATATAGAATGGAACACCTATATATTGCACACAGGGAGAGGAATATTATTAATATGCTCAGAAATTCAAACTGAGCTAATGTTTAATCTTCACACCCATTAAAGAACACCTTAATAATCTGAAATAAAAACTTTTCTTATCTGCAGGATTTAGCAATATGTCATTTGGTACATTGAAATGAAACAAGTAAATTAGAGTCCTGACTTCACTGGATGAATGCGTATTTCAAACATTCCTGTGACCTAGTGTAAAAAATATCCATGTGACCACTAGGATACAAACAGTTTTAGAGGATCAGTAATAGCCACCCCTGTTTTCAGCATGGGGTACATTTAATTGAGGATAACCTTCGCCATCTATCGCAAATGATAGGTCAACATCTACAAATGTTTTAGTTAAATGCTAATACATGTATATGTCATTGTCTTAAAAAGAAAACCAATAATACCTACTGGAAACCAATACAACCTACTAGAAAATTCTGTATTCATATTAATGCAGGGTCCTGCACATTGTGAATACCTTAACATTTGCCAATAATAGCAAATGGTTTAAAGAAAACCATTCCAGGTTCGCTGGATCACCTATGTTCTCCCATGATGGTCTATGATGGTCCAATCTTGGAGAGCTTTATTAAATCAGACCTATATTTAGCACTCACCCACATAAAATTTAGGCTTTCTAGACTGCAGTGACAAGACTCTCCCCTATTCTCCTCAGATATAATTATTCTTATCCCTGAACTTATACCATTGAGCAATAATCCACTAATTGAATGAGGGAGACAAACATCCTTTACTCACAATTGAGTTCCTCTTCTCACTATCTTCCTGGTAACACCTGGTAACCAATGGCAGTAGAAAGAAATCAATCCCCGACTAGGAGAGATTTGTAGAAAGAAGAAAAAGCATACTGCAAGTGAGAAGAAAGAAAACTAAGTTTAGATTATGAGCACTTCTACTTAAAGGGGTCGCTACATATATTTACAGCAGTGGTCCCCGAACTTTTGGACGTCATGAACCACTACATTTACAGACTCAGGACTTTGTTTGCGTAGGGAGACGTGTGTCACTTAAAGGGGAAGAAACTTCCCCCAGAGCTACGTTGTGATGCCAGAACCCGACCACTCAGGCTCAGACCTGCGATTGGAGAGTGGATGGATTCTGTCCAGAGACATAAGCCGCCCACTGTCCTGAGCCTGTGATGCATACAGGAGACGTATGGCCGCGCCTCTGGCCAGTTTGCCCCTCCAATCTGGGTCCTTCTCCTGACACCGCTGTGGAGAGCTGTGGACCACCCACATTTTCACAGGTTGGGGACCGCTGATTTACAGGTTTTGTTCCCAGGTTATAAGGCTTCTAAAAGTGGAAAATACCGGCACTAAGGTAATCAGAAGTTCCATTCAGTTAAATGTACTACTGTAACTGTTCTCAATTTCCTTAGGTGGCAAACAGGTGTATCTGGTGATAGCATTCTACATTTTGATCACTACTGCACAAATTTAAAAATACTAAAAACAGAAATCACAAGGGTGCATTGGTATTCACCTGGGGAAGTCAATTGTTTTTAGAGCCACCTTTTGCTGCAATTAAAGTTGCAAGTCTCATGATGTATATCCTTTTATTAGTTTAGCACTTGTAGCTACTGGGATTTTAGCCTATCCCTAAAGGCAAAACAACTCCAACACCTTCAACTTAGAGGGTCAGCATTGGTGCACAGCAATTTTAAAGTCATGCCACAAATTCCCAAATCTTTGATGTGGGCCATTCCAAAACATTTGAATGTTTTCCTTTATACTACCCTAGTGCAGCTTTACCTGAATGTTTAGGGTAGTTGTCCAGCTGGAAGGTGAAACACCCAAATCTGAAATTTTAGATTGAAACTAATTTTTTCAAAAGTTACACAAATCCATCCATTTTGGATTTCCTGTGCAAATCTGTTTTTGCAATGTTTCTATATTGCCTAGATAGAATTAGCAGTTAAGTGATAGCTATTCTTGTCACCTGAATTTTAATTTTTTTCTTTTTTGTTTTCACTTTAATTTACCCCATACCCCTATTGGCCACTCCTTTGTCCTCCTTCGTACCCAATGAAAACAGGTCTCATATTACTCGATAACCAGGATGTTATATTGTTTCTCCTGAAAGACAATATGTTGCACACGTACAATTCTGTATGTATTTCTTTGGGGTGTTTGTGTCCTTCTAGCCCTAAAGGGTACATTGAAATTTTAAGGTTTATAGAAACGATTTCCATATGTCCAGAATGAAAGTTGCCTCAGCAAAAACATTTAACTAGCTCAGGTACTTAAAACAACAACTAATGTAACAGATTATGCCCTATGTAAGAGGGGCATAGAATTCAATCACTAATCAATAAATATTGTAGATTGTGGGTTTTTTATATAAAGTGGGGTATTGTATAAAATAAAGCACAATAATGACCAATAAAGTGGTAAGGATAAATGAAAAGTAACATATTAGATAAATATTTATGAAGTAGGGAGTTATTATATTTAACCACAAATACTGGTTTGTGCCAATTTTAACATCATTAAATATAATTAAGTTCTTTGTAGATTTATAATTATTATTCTAGCTAGACTTAGAAAATAACTGGCGTTTCCCAAAAGCAGAATATGATATGCAAACAGAAGGAAGTATGAAAAAAACAGTCATAAATAAAAGCAAATGACCAGATGTTCATTTTAATGATTTTAGATATACAGTACAATCTGTTCATAACAAGCAGGACTTATGGTGTACAATATAAAGTTCCCTCCCCAGATCATGTTCATAAGGGATACATTGCAAAAACTGAGTAGTTAATCAAAATATATAACACACATTTCCACATATTGTTCAAATGTCATGTTTACTAAAGCACTGTCTTTTTATTAAAGGACTAAGTTGCTTGGATTTCCAGTGAAACAGTAAACGCGTGTTTTGTAACAGCAGTCACGTCCCTAAATAATAACATTAGGAGGAAAAAAAATACTTTCTGCCAAAAACACTAGCTTTACTGCCAAAGGAATTGAATTCCAAATACATTATGTTACAAATACCTGTCAATTTTGCAGGAAGAAAAGGAGAGCAAGGAATAATATATTTTCTGTTTTATATTAAAAATTCAACCCAGGGGATAAGTGAAAAAATATGATTTATTTAGAATGTAAAAATGAATTAATTATTTTTTCTGTATGCAATTCATTTAAAGCTTTTGTAATCTGTTCTACCTGGTAATTTACATTTTGTATGTCTATCTATACATAGTTGTATTATTTAACGTTTGATTTGTCCATATGATTAATTTCTATAATTGTATTGTCAAAAGAATTTTTGAGCATGTGTTTTTTATGTTTAGATATTTTATGTTAAGTTTTTATATGCAAAGAATAATTAAACAAGCCCATTAGAGACTACCGTATACTTTTAAATATAAACTACTTATTTTTACCTGAAGATACAGGAGAATGCTTTGACACGAGTATAAATCTAGGGGAGGAAATGCATCAGTCGCTACTAACTTTAAAACTTTACAATGAAATTAAGTAAACATATGCATCAATGACGAGGTATTTTTAAAACATTTACCTAAAAGAGGAAACACTTAAAACACATGGGTCAGTCTTTATTTCTTTTTCCCCCTTCTTTACAGGTTAAAGTATTTTGTACTTCTGAGTTGGTTATAAGGGGTCACTTACTCCTAAATATTTTCTGCATTATTGTTGGCCATCAGTGGATTGTGCTGTATCTCATATAAATTGTGTAACAAACTTATATTTCTTGTCTCCAACTGAGTTTGTTACACACTTTATATGGGGGCACAGCATAATTTACCAAATAAATTAGGATTATTTTCCTATGGCTTAATGTGGGGAAAATAATTTTAGTTTATACGTGAGTATAGCTGGTAATTACATTAAACAGTTTACAGGTAGGGTAACATACAAGATAGGGACTGTAGGTTTGTTCTTAAGTTGATTTTTTATGTAAGTCAGAACAGGTACATTATTTTAATAAATACAATTAGGACAGATGTTTGTCTCAACATAATATTAGGCAGTGTGGTGTCAGTTACTGCATAAAATCCTCACTGTGATTTAGTCACAAACAAAACAAGGAAAAAAAACTTTATGGAGTCTAGACATTCATTAACTTCTGGAGCAAGCTGTGCTTTGATATGCAAAAAGAAACAACTGCAGAGTTTGTCTTGGTCTTTTTAAAAAGAGCTTGCAGAAGAGCTCAGCCTCAAATGCAAACCACTTCGGAC
>NC_092866.1:21870298-21880309 GCF_032062135.1 Pyxicephalus adspersus
TTTTTGAAAATGCATTATTAGCTTCACACATATGTGAGCCCATTGCAGAAATTTATTTTTACCTATAGCATATATAATTTAGTTTTTTTTGTTTTTTTTGTTTTTTATTTCTGCAGCTTTTACAAAAATGATTCCAGGTGTCTCTGGCTGGTTCTTCCTGTTATGGGTTGAAAATTCTGTTCCATACTACCAATTGCTATCCAAGTGGAAATTGAAATGTTTATTGTATACTCCAACTTTTACCACCAGGATTTCCATTTTTTTAATAATGGTATACAATTGGATTGCATGCATGCAGCAGCCTAGGGGTAGAAAGAAACAATTCTTAATGCTACGTAGTGATTTAGAAAAGCAGATTTCACAAACTTAGGGTTTACATCTACCTAAGGGATGGTGTCCTAAAACAAGCATCTGCAAAGACGTGCAACAGAAAATTTTGCATCTATAGAAGTATAATACTACAGAATATTACTTTTTATAACAGACACCATACATGTCAGACAAAGCACAAACAAAATATTGGGTTACAAATACAGTACATCGAAGAGCAATACCAAGTTCAAAACGTCAAAGTGTAGCAATTAGCTAAATACAAACCAAAACAGGAAGCAAGCAGCATGAGACACATGTTTTTTTTCAGGAATGTTATGGTTTTATTACTTTTTTGTTTCCAAAAAGAACCTTAACTTTAAATGAAAAATTCCCACAATTGTTACACCTGCCACCACTTCCTTTGTTTTTCTAAACCTTTGCCTTTGCCCTTGGTAACCAATTATGCCCAAAAAAAAAATTTCTCCAGAGAGCAGCCTAAAAGTGATGTTTCTGTCCAGTTCTACTTATATTTTTTACAACTGTACTTTTACTTAAAGTTTTAAAATGAATTACCAATTTTCTTTCTGGTCTCAGAAAACTTTATTTGGCTCTTTCGTTATCTGATGACCAGTTTTCCCATTTATAACTGTTAATATAAGGCAGTATTTCTCTACAAGGGATTTGTGCAACCTCCTAGTTCCTCCAGAGGTTCTATATCCAGGCCTTACCTTAGTAAATTTCTTGAAACATTTGGAATGTAGGACCTGGGTATCAACCTTTTCCTTGTTTACAGCACTATTAAACAACCTTAGGCTAAATAATGTTGATTTGTAGGTAAGGGTTGGTAATAAAATTAATTTTTTAGCTACCGTGTTTGGAGTAAACCAATCTGTAATGCGACAATAAACTAAAAAAAAATGTACATCAGGTATATTGAATTATCTAATTTAGATTTCAGAACCAAATTATCCAAGAAAAGGGTTATCAATGCAGCAGTATTGGCAAATCACCATTAATTTTTGGAAATTTGAGATTTTAGAATCTGAGGTTCCAGATTTAATAGCTAAAGACCGGTTAAAAATTGTTGATTCTTAAACCTTTGAATTGCTAATTCGCTTATCTAGTTTTGATTTGCTAAATAGTCCTAATTACCTAATTTTGTATGAAGATAATTATTATAAACTGTGCTAAGTTTTGCCTGAAAGAACAGGTAATTCTCTTGCACATGTAAGACAACATATAGTTGTGCTACAGAGTAAATATTTTATGGTGTAAAAAATTAATCTTGCTGGCTTAAATACTGGATCAAAAACACAATTTAATCCCCTGCTGCATAAACTTGCCCTAGCATTACACAGCTTTACATATTTCATCAAAAATAAATACAGTACATTTTAACAAAAACACTACCAAACAGCTCCCACCTGACACTTCGACCCTTTCTACTCCTCACTCTCACATTTCACCCTCTTCAGTTGCCCCAAGTAACACACCTACAGGAACTAATACTGAAACCAGTACTTTACCTAACAGTGTTAGCGTATTAGACTAAAAATACCAACCACTCCTTTTTAAGGCAATCAAACACAAGAAGGCCAAACTGATGCTCAAAAAATAACTTTCAAATATTTATGAAAGTCTATCCAAAGCTCGACAACAAGCGATTACCTTATTACAGTTAAATATATCAATAGCTATTATACAGGCAGGTAAGGGTGGCAATATTTTTATACAAAATGTATTCCAATATAGAAAAATGCGTTTGAAAATCCTCAATAATTCGGATTGGTATAGTCAAACCTCCCAAGAAAGCATTCAAGTATTTAAAAGCGAGTTCAATCAATTTATTACTTCAGCCTTCCACAAAGGAATAATTGATTAAGATCTATTTAATTTTCTAAAAATCCCTTATCTGTGCAATCCCAATTTAAATGTGCTCCACAAGATTCACAAAAATTCTAAAGACCCCCCTCAGGACGACTTATTGTCTCAGGTACTGAGAGTCTAACTAGTAACGTTAGTCACTTAGTTAATGTAGTCTTAGGACCCAAGTATATAGTCTTCCATCCTTTTTGAAAGATTCACTGGAACTGCTCAAAATTATTGATGAAATGCCTGTACCACCAGAAGCTTTTTTGGTTACGTCAATGTTAAAACTTTGTACTCCAGTATACCGAATGATTTGGGTGATTAGAAAATTTCTCCATGAATTTCTCCAAGAAAAAACCTTGTGGGACAACACCAGGGTGTTGCTATATGTGCACCTACATATGCTAATCTTTATCTTGGTAGATGGGGGAGAGACCTATTCTCCCATGAGGAATCATCACTGTACCTTCCCCATATTGTGGAAAAGATTCATCGACAATATCTTCATAATGTGGGCAGGTACTGACGATCTTGCAAAAAGATTTTTCTTGCACCTGCAAATCAATTCATACAATTTGTCATGGACTATAACCACAAAATTCCAATTTAGATATTCTGTTCTCTAAACAACGAAATGATACATTAGCCTCTACTTTGTATCATAAATCCACAGCTGGCAACACTATATTGTATGCCACAAGTTCACATCCAGTTCCTATAATTTGAAGAATTCCTTATTTACAATATCCCCGGCTTCTGAGAAATTGTTCAGATGATTTAGAGGTTGGTTGTCCGCATAATGAAGGGGACCCTCTGACATCCTGGAGTGAGCTTCAAGCTCATTAATGAGCTCCAGCTATCTCCCTTGGTTCTCCAGCTTTGCGCAGGGCAATACTGGCCTGTCAAGAAAATCTAGCTGCTGGAACCCACTGTTTGTGTTCCAGGTCCATTTTGCATCTGTCACTTTTGCATGCATTACTATTATGTCATTTTTTAGGGTCCGGTACTGCGGAAGTTGGCTAATGGGTCACCACGACCTGGGTGTCCGCAGGAGCCTATAAACAGCCGTGAGCATGCCACAGACTACCAGCCCTACTATTCCGCCAACCTTGGAGTCTGACATATTTGTTTGTAAAAACTTTCCTCCCTAAGATGCTCCAATATTTATTTTTAGTTGAATTGTATAGGCATTTCTAGAAGTCCTCTATTCATACAAAACATGAAAAGAAAATCAATATGATGTCATATCCTTGTAATACAGAAACCAACAGATTTTGAATAGGTAAAACCCATCTTTATCCCCTCATTGTTAGAGATGCCAAAAAATCATGAGGTACCATAATTTCTGGGAAATGAGCACCTATCCTTTCTTGAATTTTTAGAAATCCATATAAAAATAACCTTTTTACACTACTGATGGGTTATCCCATCTTGTCATTACCCTATTAATCTAAAAAAAAATATTTGACTTATTCTTTCTGCTTTAAGAAGATTTATTACAGAATAATGATCGGATATTCCATTCTAGCAAACTAATTCAGGTTCGACATCTTCTAATCATCTCACTTCTAAGATACAAATAACACCACTGTATGTTTCACAGTTGTATATTCGCTCAGGAAAAGTTTGCATATTTGTAAATCAACCACTAACTTAGCTTTAGTATCTGCTATTTGAAACCCTCAGTTACTGTAGTTTCAATCCACCTCCACATCTCTAACCTACTGGGAAAGGGATTTAACAAGATTGATTCACATTGACAGTTAAGTCCTTTTTTCTATGGTTTATAAGCTTGTTTGTATCTCCTTGTATAAAGTCAAAAAATAAAATGTTTATTTACATTCAAAATCTTTATCCCAAAGTAGAGCTCCTTATGTACAAGAAAAGAACACTTTGTTATATACTGTCATTATAGATTTCCTTTTTTACTGAGTATTTTTGTTGTTTACAGTTTTTATCCTAATATGGCCTATGGATATATTTTATAATGTTTTTATTGTAATGTTCCTTTTATTTTTTTCACTACTATTGCATGAATGTTTTATTTTCCTATTCGTTGTACACTGCTTTTTTTGCATCATATATCACATATGTGTATACCATCATGTTTGTTATGTGATTTCATAAAACAGTCAGTTTAGAAAAAATAACCACATTAACAAATGCAAAGATATGTCAAATCTAGGACACATATCACTGTAAAATCAGAGTCTTTGGGAAAAATATACAGTATATATCTTGTTCATGTTCCTTTTGACCCAGTGGCAAAGATTGTGACCTGAATCTAGCAGGAGCCAATCTGTTGGGGAAAAAGTGAGCAGCATTTACCCATTAAAAAAACATATGCAAAAAGGCCCAGACTTTCATTACATGGTATGCGAGGATAAGGGGGTTGAAGAAGGTAACACTTTTGTATGTAAGTTTATAGGCAGACAGGGTGAAACATAAATTTTTGGTCCCCGGCTTCTCACCTTTGTATCTAAAACTGATTTGGTAACAAATAGCAAATGATTTAGAAAATCAGTTTCAGGTTTGCTGGATCACCCAGGTTCACAGATGAAAGTGTCTTCCCCAGTCTTGGAAAGTTTTAATAAATTAGACTTATTGTGTATTGCTTATGATATTTTGCTAATCAGCAGAAATAATGGGAACCATAAGGGTAATTTTAATTTAGTCCTTTCTAACACCACAAGTCAAACGCAGACTATGGACATATTAATATGTGCACAACCAGGTAAATTATCAATATCTCAATATATTGCTATCATCCAGCCCCTTGTAAGTCTAACTGATGATGCCCCTTGGCCTGACCACCACTACATTGTTGGTGGTTAGAGCGGGGGGAAAACTACACTGATACGGCAAAGAATGGGAATTCCTGATCACTGGTCAATGGACTTATAATAATCAAATGAGAATGACTTATTTTCTAATAGATTTGTGTTAAAAATTAAGCACATCGTATATCTTAAAAATATATCTTAAAACATATCTTAAAAATATTTTGCATATTGAATCCTAAGAGTAAATCTATTAGAAATATCAACTAGTATATGGCCAGCCTTAGGCTAATGCTATATACACACGTCAGATGATTGTTGCCCAAGATGAGTGCTCTTGGACTAGAATCTAATGTGTATACAGCAGTCCTGCCTTGTCATTCATCAATCCAGGGTGGATTGATTAACAGCCACAGTGCTTTCCTATAGAAGAGGGCAAGTTCTGCTTGGTCACTCTGCCCTTTCCCCTCTCTAGAGAACTGAACGGCATTATGTGTACAGTGATCATTTGGTATTCTGTCACTATAAACATTCACGGATGACCATTTTTAACCACAGAAAAATTATGTCTGACAATTGTACAGGTCTTAGGGCTACAATGGTAAATAATTTGCTGCTGAGAGATTGGCTATGCTTGTTGACAATAACCTCAAATTAGCACAGAGAAATCATTATGCTGGTAATTAGATAATGGACAACAATAAGTAAATCTTACATTAGCAGAGAGATTAAATGGATGCAGTAGCCTTTAATTTATATAAAATGTAAAGCCTAATTTACTAGTATTATTGTGTTTGTTTTATTTTAGTTCTTTGGGATTCATGCACAGAAGGCATAATATTTCTTTTCACTTCTTGGAATATATAGAACAATCTTAACCTATGCTTCACTGGAACAGCAGGGACTTAATCCACTTTTTTAGATCACTAAAAGGTCATAATTTGGATTTTTAATCAAATCTGATAAATGATGTATCAATAAACATTGAGCATTTTTGTCTTTGATTAGACAAGGTTATAAGTTTTGCTAACATCCACACTTTCAATACAATACAGTCTAAGTGGTTTCAGCACTGAAACAGTTACCCTAGATTAACAGATAAAAAATGTTCATTTTCTTAAGGGATGCAATAAAGAAATTACATACTTATTTGAGGGTAACATAAATAAAGATTAATAGGTTAATGAATTATTTTCCTTTCATTACTCAACTATTGTACTTTATTATAATTGCTTTGCACTTGTTTAATTAAATTTGAACTAAGGCCAGAAGAAGATAATTTGTTTTTCCCTGTACCAAACAATGAGTATGCAGATTGGATGTACTGAAGCAATAATCAGCCCTGTGTTTTTGGAACATTCTCCTACCCTGTGTAGACATTATAATTGATAATTTGATTGTTACAGCACTCAGTACAATATATTTTAAGGCTACATTAACATAATAGAAATTATGTTGTGTGTCTAATCTTAGCATTTCATTGTAAGAGCACAGAGAATCTTCCCTGTATGAAATTAAATATGCACAATATCCTGCAGTTGATAGCATTTGCTGAAACTAAATTAAATAGATTTAGCTGAAAATATAAGGATGAATTCAAATATATCCATCTATCTATCTTTGTCAATATAAAATAATGGGTTCTTAACCCCTGTAAAACTATAGACCCCTCAAAGAATTGCTCAGTAAGTTCTCATTTTTACCACTTTTGTCCGATCATTATTGCCAGTCCTATTAGGTACGATAAGGGCTTCACAGCTTGGTTTTAATGTATATATGGGTAGTTAGAAAAGCTACAAGACCATAAATCCACTAACATACACTGTGTTTTGATGATATTCTTCTTTACTTGGCAGAAACATACAATTTTTAATAATATTATTAATAATAATAATAATAATAATAATAAACAGGATTTATATAGCGCCAACATATTACGCAGCGCTGTACAATAAATAGCGGTTGCAAATGACAGACGAATACAGACAGTGATACAGGAGAAGAGGACCCTGCCCCGAAGAGTTTACAATCTAGTAGGCTAGTCCCTCAGCTCAGTTATCTTTGATAAAACTTTATGCCACTTGATCTGTTCTTAAATCCCTTAACTCCCCTAGATCAATTAAAATAAAGTAGTAAATACCTGGGCATAAATATTTAAAATCATTCCTATTATGTTCTTCTTAAAAAGAAACTAAAGCCTGTATATACTCACCTGTCCGCGATCTGTTGCGGGTTCTACCATATTCTTCAGGTGAAATCAGGATACATGTGCAGCTAATTTGTAATATTTATTCAGTTCCACTTTAAAATAATGTAAAATATAAGAAAAATTTTAATTCTTGGTGTTAGCTCCCCAACTCAGTTACTGGGTGGATATACCAATCAAAATATATTGATAAATATATTGATACTGTTCAACCCCTATTTACAAGCATAATAATAGGCGTATGGATCTGTTCTGGCTCTTATCTTAATGATATTTAGATATAACACTAAACACGAGGTATAAGGCCTTTATTCTTTCTTTGTAAGCCTGAATACCTGTATAGTCTTTATATATTTTTAGATCATTTTTAATTTGCATATAGTTGACATGATACCACTATAGTTAACTTGCATATAGTTGACATGATACCACTGTAGGTAAATGTACAATACATTCTCTCATGTAAAGGTATACTATATAATTAACATTCAGTTCTACTAGAACAGTTACACTATTGTCTAGCTAGGAACCTCAAGATTTCAGCCATGGTTAGACTACAGAGCCTTATGACGGCCATATAAAGGGTCCCAATAAAGTAATTGAATTATCAAAAAACACTTAATAACGTCTCTTTGTACTCTTTTGCCATCCTGGAATATACCCTATCTTTCCTGGTTTGGACGCATACATGCTAATAAAATGACTTTTTTTCCTAAAATCATGTATCTTATGCGGGTTCTTCCTATACCATTTCCCCTTAGGAATTGTCAAATTCTTCAGCTAAAGGTGTTGATATTTATTTAGAAATCAAGCCCCCTCCGGGCCTCCCCATATTGGCAAACAAGTACTTTTACGTTCTAAATTACCTGGAGGTCTCGGAGTACCTCATCTATACTCATATTACAAAGCTTCCCAATTGGCTCCCATTATCTCAAATCATAATAAAGTTTGTCCAATATGGGCCTTAATTGAATCAACTTTTATTTCCCCTAATTCAGTTACTTTTTATTTTTGGGGCCCTACGCCAATTGGACCTAAGTTTTTGAGCCCATTTCTCTCACACATGTTAAAGGTTTCTAACGCTGTCATGTATAAAGCTAAATTTCTTAGTGGTCATCGTTCTTTGATGGATTTATTTGCCAATCCCTTGTTTCAACCGGGTTATACTAATAGAGCTAGTTTTAAATGGTGGATCCAACAAAATTTCACTACTGTGAGATCTATGATATCCAGTTCAAAGATACATTCTTTCACTTATTTAAAAGAAAAGTTCAATATTCCTAATCGGGAGTTTTTTCGGTTCTTGCAAATTCGGCATTTTATCAATAGTCTAAATGGTAGCCTGCAACTGCCCTTGACATTTTCAGTTTTTGAACGTATATGTAAAGGAAAACCAGTTACAAAGGGGGGTCATTGCATTTCTATACACAGCCATTATAGCTACATGGTGTACTCACCATTGTCATATATAGCTGCTTGGGAAAAGGAACTTTCAATAGTGTTCTCAGAGAAGGATGCTCTTAATTTATGGTCAGCTATACCCAAGTATTCTAGAAATGTGCTTGCTCTTGAAAATTCCTATAAGGTATTAATGAGATGGTATCTTTCCCCCTCTAGAATTGCACATGCATTTCCTTCTAAGTCACCTAATTGTTCTACAGGCTGTAATGTGAAAGGTACTATGGGCTATATATAGTGGTTTTGTCCTAAAGTCTCTCGTCTAAGGATCTGAGTATATCATATGATTTACATACTATTGGGGATTAGGGATGAGGGAGCAAATTTATTCAATTCGGTCTTGCAGCGTCTTGGGCCGTTCTCGCTTACCAAACAGGCAGCCGAGAACAGCCTTTGTAAATTTGGCCGGCGAGACAAAATTTTTGGGACCTGCAAGACCAATCAGCTGCTCTTGCAGCTCTTTACTAGAGTTTATCTATATATATATATATATATATATATATATATATATATATTACATATTCTACTATTTATGAATGCAGCTGCGGTAATCCTCCAATAGTGATTTCCTGGATTTCCGATGGTTTCGTGAAATTTTGCCTAAATTTCACGGACCCATCGGAATTTCAAAAAAAATTTTAGCAAGAATGCCAGAGGCATTCTCGCTCATTCCTATTGGGTATTATTTACCTAAGTATCCACATCATGCACTGTTCCAAGTACCTTTGCCTAATGTTGATAAAAGATTTTCTATTCTTATTTCTCATATATTTATGGCAACCAAAGTACACTATTGCATATGCGTGGAAGACTTCAGTTTTAAATGTTATGGAAATCAAAAACCGAATTCATGGCACCATGACTACTATCTACCATCTCTGAGAACTTTCTTTCTTCTTCATATTTGAATTTTTGAATTACCACAAGGTATAATATGACATTATTTATTTTTATAAATGTTTTCTTCCCTTTTGTTTTTTTAATCCTTTTTCTTTTTTATTTATTTTACAAATGTAATTTACCATGCGTAAAATGTAAGACAATTTTATTCTTTACTGGTCTCTGTTTTGTTATGTAGTAGCATTTGTATTCAAGTGTCTGTACGATGGTAAAAACTGCTGTGCAGTAACAGCTATTTGTCCATCTATCTAATGTTGTAAGTCTATTGTTATATGATTGTTGATATTTTTCTGTATATTTTTTATGCTATGCTCCTTGATGTTTGTATCTGTTTCCCATTATTTTCAATAAAACACTTTTGTACCAGAATTATCAAGAAACACATCATTATGTATTTATATCATATTGCTTTATAGATATGTATTTATAGAATGTAACAGTTGTGAGTTTGCAATATTTTTACATATATATACACATATTTATTTA
>NC_092866.1:21880568-21912150 GCF_032062135.1 Pyxicephalus adspersus
TTAAGTAGCAAATATTATGTAGTAGAATATCATTGTGGAAATCTACCTCCACTTTTTGTCCTGGAGACACAAAGCAAAATATCTCTAAAGTAAAAGGTCACCAGAACACTGGAATTCACAATCACTAGAATCATTTCCTTCATCTCCTATAAATTGTGTAAACTGTTAAATGTTGGATTTTTCCACTGTCTTTTGTCTAAATAAAAATAATACCCAGGACAGAAATAATAACAACCTGATATATAGATAACATTAAATACCTAACAGGTGTAATATGCATTCTCTACACTACCAAATAGATTCGGATACATTAAAATGAAAAATCCCATATCCCTTTCATACAATTTACATGAATATCTTAACAATAATATCTTAACATATATTAGTTTTTGGATAACAACTTTGCAATGTCATCTAAAGAACAAAGTTTGAACGAGAACAGAAGTCAAAATAAAATGCAATTTTTGTATTTTCAGAGGTCAATCTAGGTCAAGTCTCAATACATTCGTTAGCTGTGTTATTGTTGAATATAATGAACAAGGTCGTTCATTTTCATTTCCTCGCCACTAACTGCATTGCATCTTGTTCTATAAACTTTGTAAACAGGTGGCAATGAAATGAGCTTGAAGCTGGTCCAGAAAAGCAATGTTCCGCATACAAAAAACTTTTAAGATAAGTTACTATGCTACAAAGTAGAAACAACTGCACCTGCATTGATTTAAACAAAAGAACGATTGTGCAACATACTGGTTTGTTTGTAGATCAGTAATACAATTCAGACAGCACAATGAGCAGTTCCAGATAATAAATATTTTTTGATTTATTTTAATCTTGTAAAAGGATTCATTGACATAACATAAGCCGTTTTCTCCCTGAAAATGTTTGGACACGCAAATTGGCACTCACCCATTGATAAATAGTAGCCTTATTTGCTTAAACATTAAATTAGAATGTAAATACGTATCTCCATCTGTTTGCAAATATAAAGATAATATTGGGTCCAGTCCTTAACATCAACCTAGCAATGTTTACCAACCCCAGTTCTCTACAATCAAGGTCACAAATTCACCATATATATAACTATACAAAACTCAGCAAGTGGGTACTTTTTTTTAAATGCCTATTTATCTGTACAAAGTAGAAATAAAACCTAAATGTGTCATAAGTCCTCAAGCAAAGTTATTCTCCTTTCCTGATAAACAGAAATCCCCTAGGTAGTGCATTAGCAAATCTGTATGGAAAAGCAAAAATGTAAAAAAATATATGTAAAAACATTTTCCCAATGTAGTCAGTTAGTAAGTACTCCTCAAGAATTCAACTCTGTGACATGCCCCCATTCTTCTTTTTTAATAGCCCACTTTTCTATATTTTAGGGTCTATGTATGTCTTTTTACCTAACATGCATCCAACTTTTAATCCAAATTACAATTTATAGTTACACATTTTTTAGTTGAGTCAAGAATGAACAAATGTGTACATTTTGGTTAAAGATTTGGAAATCCTGGGTAAAAATATTTTTAATAGACACCCTTTTTAAAATGTGTCACTAATAATATAGTGTGTGTGTGTGTTCTTTTTTCTCTAAAGAATGTTGTCTTGGGAATAAGGTATCATACATTAAACAAAAAAAAACAAGGAACAGAGTTTTTTTTTTGGTCACTCATATATTTACAATGATAGGTAAAATAACATCAAATGATACTAAAATTGAATGTCTTAAAGTAGAGTTCAATTACTTAGAAATAGAAAGCCCCTCCCCATTGTTTTATCATGGGGGTTGTTTTGTTAATAAACAATATGGTAGTCTGTCTATAACAAAGTAAACACTTTAGTCTCCTTTCCCAGTTCTTTTGGGTAACAGCTGATTTTTTATTTATTGATCTTGGCTCATTTTGCCAATGCATTTGACATTTTAGCTTCTTCAGGGGTTCAAATCAGCATTTAGCATTAACACTACATTAAACTCAATACCATTTTCCTAAACTCTTCACCAACTCTTTTTGCTCTTATTACATGTATACATAGCACGAAACATAATTGATTTCAATTTTTCCTATACCATCCAGTATAATCATGTTCTCAAAGATACCCCTGAAATATTCAAACTTTTTAAAGCTGAATTCTGCAAAAGCACATAGAGGCTCTAGGAGGCTTTGCAATGCAAACAGCATTGATTCTACAGTAAGTGTATGGTGAACTCCTATTTGAAATCCTTTCTGTGACCTACTCTATTCATATATAACCTTTTCTACAAGCTTTAAAAATATAAATTCATTTTTGTAAGAGAGGCAGTAGAGAAAAAAAAGTCTGTAGAAAAAGCATATCACATCTATGGCAGACGGGTGAAACAAAGAACAGCAAATGGCTTTGAGGATATTTTACACTACTGTCTTTGCTGCTCTAACTACTCAAAAAGAGCAGTTTTCCAGTACATATCAACATTGTACTGTGATTTCATCTTTTTACTATTTGTTTAAAATAATCTTTAAATAAAGAAAAAAAAGCTTGGCATAGACCATTTCAGAAAAAAATTAACATACATAGAGGATGTACAATGCAAAAAATTATAACCACTGTCAAATCCTCCAATATTTCAAAATTTAAATTAGAGCTATATTAACAAAGCAAGCATGCATTTCCTTTATTGACCGAAGACATATTAGATTGAGAGAAAGGTAGAAAAGTACTTTTTTTGTTAATTCATCATACCAATAAAAGGTACAACAGGTATACCACAAACACATGGCGAGTAATCATATATTATTAAAAGTCAATTTAAAATGTTGTACATAGTCAAAATGTCCCAATTCTTTGTGTAGAGTTAAGAGAAGATGGTAAACTGTAACTCAACCCTTACGTGTTTCGCCCCAAAAGAGCTTCATCAGGGGAACAATGAGTAACAACTCTAGGAATATGAATGTAAACCTGGGAGTGGTCAAAAAAGGAGGTGGAGGTGAGTTGCACAAATTGGAGAAGATGATATCAAGTACCTAAAAACATTGACTGAGAAGTGTTTAGAAAATACGGTGTCAATTAGTGGGATCATTTGATAGATGCCAGGTGGGAAGGCTACATAAAAAACGCAGTCAACATATGCCTAAATAATTTAGCTTTCCTCTAGATGAAGCACCAAATTAATATTGTTTGACGATGTATAATGTACCTCCACACACACAGGATATATTGACCAAAGTCCCTCTGAATCTCTCAGTCCACTAGAGACCTTAAATCATTGGTTGCATTGCCTCCCACACTAAGCTAATAAAGTACACATTAAGAGGAGGAAAAAGATAATCCGGAGGTACATGAAAAGCTAGTCAGGCCTCTAAAAACCAAAGTATATAAGTGTTGAGAAATGGAGTGCCCAAAAAAAACAAAAACAAATGTACAACTTGAAAAAAAGGCATGGGAGAGACAATACACCCCAAAGGTGGGCCCCAACTGCCCACTTACAAATACATTAATGATAATGATTTGTCTCAGAGTTCACAAATCTGCACAGACTGTGGCCACTTCACTTGTCTAACACTTTAGATGGTCCTTCTCTTTTTCACTGTACCTTATAAGTAAGGGGATGTGGAGAAGGTAAGCAATAGGGAAATACGATGGAAAGAAGAGAAAAAGGGGGTAATGGATTGGGGATGATTCAGGAATGAAGGGGAAGGGAAGAAGCAAACAAAGGGATGGTAAAGTATGTATAGGTAGAAAGAGTAAGAGGGGAAAAATGGGGAAAGTTAGTAATGAAGAAAGAAGGGCAACAGAGTGGACGTAAAAAAACCGAGGGGGGACATAACTTATATTTCAAAATGAAACCATCGTTTCTGCCTCTTATGTTGCCTCCTAATCAAACTGTTTATATACTGTCCAACCACTAAACATTATTTGTGTTTTTTATCTCTCAGGTTACTGCAACATAAAAGCTACCTAGTCTCTTCCTGTTTGCTGACTCATGTCCTAACCCATTGCTACCATTGCTTGTGAAAATGAAGAAATCTCATTATGCTGCTTTTTAATTATCAAATCTTTATTCGCTTGGTAAATATCCTACATGGAAGTGCCTTGCTTCTGTACCTTTTTTTAACAATTTGTATTAGAATAGTATTAGCATTCTCCCTTTCCATAGACTAAATATGATTTGCAGCAATGTTTATATAGACTTTAGGCAGGTTTTGATCAACTGGAACCAAACATGGGCACATTTGTTTACCCCTGTCATAACATTGTATTTTATTACAGAGGGTTTCAGGTGATTCAAAGCAAAGAAGCATCCGACAAATAATAACAATATTTTAAAGTATTTCCATTTCCAGGATAAACATTATAAAGGGATTCTTTTTAACAAAAGTAAATGTACCTTATACCACAAATGTTCATATCCAGATTTTATAATCAAATACAATCATTTAAAAAAACTGTAACCTAAAAGTTACATTAGTTCAGCAATCGATTCAGCCTTCACATATCAGTTTATAAATCTTAACATCACATGAATTCATAGCCTACAAGTTCATATATACAGTTAAGTGAAGGAGGAAGAGGTTTTCATTTTCCTCAGTGTGCTTCTCAGATCATATATTCCCCTTCAGGAAGGAATTATATTTTATTGCTCTAAAATCGTCAATGCAGGGTTGAATTAATTACATAATTTGCATATAATCCTAATTAATGGTACAGTTTAGATCAATACTGACTAATAAAACACTTACAGTGGTTGGTATATTGTATAACCTCCAAAATATATAATTTATCATATGTCAGCTGTATATCCAGATATCCTAATTAATGGTACAGTTTAGATCAATACTGACTAATAAAACACTTACAGTGGTTGGTATATTGTATAACCTCCAAAATATATAATTTATCATATGTCAGCTGTATATCCAGATATCTCTTCTATTTTCCTGCACCATTATAAAACATAGAGAATTTTTCACTTCTAAGCACACCTCTTCCCCAACTTGCCCATGGTACTGACCAACATATGATAAGGGCACCGGAACTTCATGCATCTAGAGCAGGGGTGTCCACACCTTTTTGGCTTGCAAGCTACTTTTAAAATGACCAAGTCAAAACGATCTACCAACAATAAAAACTTGAACTTAATAACTCCTGTGCGTGATAGAGTTTATTTTGAAAGGCAGGGCTCCGCGATCTACTCGCATTGCCTTTGTGATCTATCGGTAGATCGCGATCCACCTGTTGGGCACCCCTGATCTAGAGCTAGTGATGGCCTTTAAACATATTAAAGCTCTCCAAGACTGATGAAGATAGAATGAATTTCCTAAAATCATTTGCTATTTTTAGGCAAATGTTTCAATGCTGGACCAAATTCATTCTAGATTTGCTGTATCTCCCAGATGATAGTCTATCTACTCCAGTCTTGGAAACCATTAATAAGCAGGCCAATTGTTTTCAAAATAAATTCAAACAGGTCTAAAAGTTATCATAATGTTGTGCTATTTTTGCACATTTTTAATCTCTATGTCGTTGTTTTGTGGTGCTACTAGTCTAAATTGCTCTTTTCTATGCAAATCATTCATAGAAGTAACTCAGTATTTAATGAATTTTTTATGTATTAAAAAAAAATAAAAAGTTCTTTTTTAATGATTTTTTTTTACTATAAAATGTAGTAAAAATGTTTTACTTTTTATTTGATATTTTATGGATGTCTACTTGGTCAAAACACTATTTCCATATCAAATTTCAGTTCACATAATTGCAGTATATATTTTAAAACTACAATATTTTTCTTTAGGTGTTTCTAGTCTTAAATTAAACCACACAAGGGATATTCTTTGTATTATGTCTTTGTTTTTAAAAGAGGTTTTGCAGGAAAGGAAATGCAAACTCAAAATGTTATTATTACCAAAAAGAAATACCTAAATCTATTAATTGAACAAAAGGATGTGAATTATTTCTAATTTATTATTTGATGTGTTTTTTCACAGTGTATTGTTTCATTGTTATACCTTTCTTTTGTGGGGGCATCAATGTGATCCCATTCTCAAACTGAATTTAGTTTGTAAGTTCCTATGAAGTCATTGCTCATAAATCCAAAAGAAGATTCTTTAGGAATGGAAAAGGTGATTTTTCATTTTCAAAACATGTGATATCACCAGTGCCTACTCTTTCTGATATTTTCATAGACCACTCACAACAAAGCTTCAGTCTGGGGTGATCATAGACCCAAAGTAAATCTTTACGAAAAATATGTGGACATTTGCCTTTTTGAAGGGGGTGATTTTTATCATATGTGTATTCACAAGTAAAATGGGCAGATGCTGATGGCGATTGATTTTTTTATTTTAATTTTTTTTACTAGAAGCCTAATTTCAGGCAAGATGTTTGACAAATTTCTGGGAAATGTTTTTTTCGGGCTTATATGTTTTTCAAGCAGGGTTCTATGGACCTCAAGGGTCCCTTTAGAGGTTGTAAAGGGGTTCCTTGAGCAATTGATGCCTCTCAGGTCAGTTTACCTGACACCAATGTTTTTTTTATTTAGCTATCTGTAAGGGTGGCATTCTTCCCACTTGGCAGCAATGTATGTGGCATTATTTCCACTGACCACAATGCTAATGTTTTATAAGCTGTGGATTTGGTAATTGTGGCAGGGGCTCCCAGAGACCTGAAAGTTTTTTTTAAGGGTTCCCCCACAATAGAAGTTCTGGAACAGCTGATCTACAGTATACAATGCACTTTGATTACATACAATGGATATACTTAATTCTACAATACTTTGATGTTTTAGAGTAATTAATGAATTTCAAATTACCACTTCCTAAAGGGGACTTTTTGATCCAAGAAACACAATGAAGAAACTTTGAACCTTTTCCCTCTCCCTTACATTGTGTGAATATATCAGAAAAATATCAGTAATGTAACATGCAGATTTATTGACTGTTAGGTGAGGAAAGGCCAAGGGGTACATAGAGGAAATCTAAATGCTATGTTTATAACTGATTTAACATACACTAAATTTAAACCGAATAATTAAATCAAAAAGGTATCATTTGGAATAGAAAACAACATTTACTTGTTGCTTTTAACTGTACTGTTTTTGCCTTTTATGAATCAGTAATGTACAAATAAGCAAACCCCCCCAATGTTATCATTCCTACTTATGACAGCTGTATTAAAGATTTGCCATTCATATGTCAGGTAGACAACAAAATGATGTGTTAACTAATCATGATTCCCTGCAACATAAGATCCTTGAGTCACATGTTTTTTTTATAATCATTTTAAAAGTATTACATTTCACAAATGAAATCAGAGACTTGTCTTTCTGACATTATGCAACTAGGTATTTAGCATATAGATTTTTGTTTCACTGTCAGCTGTTGCAGTGGAAACTTGTTTTGCACAAGTTTTGAATATGTATTTTTAGAGAAGGATGTTTTGCAATGTTTATATATCCTTACAGATTGAATGAGTAATGTAGGTGAATGCAAACGATGTGGAAAGGGAGCTGACATGTTGTGAGATACTCGCTATACACAGATGCAAATGAATTGAAACACCAAACAAATCCAAGGCGACATACAGAAAAGGGGTTTTGTGAACAGTATTAAAAGGTATGTATGGTCATCTGTGAAAGGAACCACATACAATGATTAGACCAACATGCATTGTAAAAAGACAGGTGCAGCTTTTGTGGTATTGTTTGAAATCTATAGAATATCAAACAAACGTTAGCTGAAAGAGAACTTCAGGCAAATAGAAAATACAATAACAAATACACAGTATGATTTGCTTTTTACTTTATTTCCTTTTTATAAATTGTTTGATAAACTATTTACAATTAAAAAATACCATGGTGAGAGCAGGGCTTTTGGATCAGTTGTCTTACATTTAGAATGTCCTTGTTATGTTGTTGCAAAAAAAAATAATCTAGCTATTATAGGACACCTTTATAAACTTGCACCTGCTTGCACATAATTTGTAACTATGCCGTGTTTTAACATACAATATAGGGCAGTGATTTTCAACTAGTGTGCCATTAGAGATCTTCAGGTGTACCGTGGGAAATTATCCAATTACCATTGTCGAGTGTCTGTTCTGTAGTTACTGGCAGAGTAATGTAATGCTCTTTCATGTCAGTGGGTGGCAGTAGGTAGCTTAATTTCCTTGTTTATTCTTAGAGACAAGAGAATTGGCTACAGAGTGTCATTTTGTAACATTTTTGATTTGTGGTGTGCTGCAGGATTTTTTCAATGTAAAAAATGTGCCGTGGCTCCAAAAAGGTTGAAAAACACTGCTGTAGGGTACTCAAAATGTTTAAATGGGCTGATAAACAGGTTTCTAAATGCGAGAGAAGGTTGTTTTCACCAAAGGTGGTAACCCAAAAACTTTAAGAAGGAATAGTTACCCGTGTGCCTAGTCTGGGAGTTATATTGAGAAGGTGAGTTTTTAGGGATAGAGAAAAGACAGGCTTTTTTAGGGCACAGAGTGTTTTTTATAAATCAATAAACTTTATTTCAATCGAAAACAAGGTAACAGGTAAGCGTACGGTACAAATAGTTTTAGTCCTGTTCAGACAGCAATAGTTTCATTTCCCAACCGACGCGTTTCGCCTAATGAGGCTTCCTCAGGGGTTTGTTGGGGGGAACTTTTGAGTTGTAGGTAATAAGTGAGGTCAAATATCAAATATTGTGTAACAGTATAATGGTCTTAGATTAATCAGATTTATGCTAATAAGGCTTACTTGGTAGTATTGCTGAAATCTTTTCTGTGGAAGCCAGTTGTTCTCGTCTTCATACTACTTGTGAAATGATTCAATGTAAAACGATGTGAAAATCAATATTTGATATCTGACCTCTCTTTTTACTTACAACTCAAAAGGTCTCCCCAACAAACCCCTAAGGAAACACTCCGTGCCCTAAAAAAGCCTGTCTTTTCTCTATCCCTAAAAACTCACCTTCTCAGGTTTCCTAATGCACTCGCACAAGGTACAGATAGTTTACATTGCATATATGTGGTGTATTGCGGGTTGTGCTTTAGGGTGACTTTCAAAATGAGTAGGATACCTGTTGACATTTACTTTTAGATATCATTCAAAAACCATTTCCATTTATTTAATCTTTCCAAAAAGCATTTTCTTTGCTGAATTTAACCTGCCTGAATTACTTTCAGTTTCAAAATTAGGTAAAATGTCATTAAAACATGAACCCATTCTAGTGAGTAATATCGAAAATATCTTTATGAAGTTAGAATTCTATATTAGGACCATAAAATGCCTAGGGACATAAAATGTTAATTAAAAAAATAGCCCAGTTTCTATCTCTAATTGTGTGATAATTTAGTGGCAAATGGTGAGTAGGGTTGATTTAGATCTATCTGGAGGAGGCAAGAAATAAGAGAGACGTTTGGGTAGGAAAGTGATCCTATAGGCTGCTATACAATCGAACCAAGACAGGCAGGAGGTGGTCCAAGTAGTGAGGGGAAAAAAGAGTTTAGTAAAGAGAGGGGGCAGGTGGCAGCATTTAGTCAAGGGAGGGAATCCGGAATATCCCAAACTCAAATGACACTATTTAAAAAAAGGGAAATCGGACATTCCCTCAAACATTACCTGGTGGGAAATACTAGAAAATTCCCACAAAGGAATATTGGATTCAAGATTTTATAACAAAAAGGCCAATGTGTCATTGGACCTGATTTATGAAAGCTTTCCATGGCTGGAGAGGATACACTTTCATCAGTGAACCTTGGTGATCCAGCAAACCTGGAACGGATCTGGTCCAGGATTCAAAACATTTGATTGCAAACAAATTACTTTCAAGAAATCCATTCAAGGTGAGCTGGATCACCAAGCTTCACTGATGAAAATGTATTATCTCCAGTCTTGTAGAGCTTTAATAAGTTATGTCCAATATGGGAGCTCAAAAGCCAAAGACAACCTAGTCCACATGTAGGAGAAATATTGCTAACCCATTTCTGTTTATAATGAATGATTACTAATATTATTTCATGGACTATTTACTTTCAAAGGTCTATTTGTTAGGGAAAATGACAGTCAGGCATTTTGGACAAAAGTACCAGAAGGAAAAACTCAATGGAATATATGAGATTTGTAATCTGCCACTACAATCTTCAAACTGGTTATTTAAACATTAGGTTCACATTAGCACCAAATTTCATTGTTTTCTGAATGCTGGTTGACGCCAAATGGTTACTGTGCAATAGATTTTCAGTTCAGGATTTTGAACTGTGTTTGACAAAGGTGTAAGGCTGGCGCATGCCAGGCAGACCTTACATTCCGTGCCAGATGGTACTCTAATCAGCTTAAACACTATAACCTAATGGCATAGGAGTGTCCCATGAATGACTTTAAGCAGTCCACTGGACCCCAATGAAACTGGTCCTTGAGGCACATTAGGAGGACCAGTGCCCAGAGCAACTGGTCCAGGATTCTGCAAGAAACACCAGAAGATCATTTCCAGGTTTCCAGAGTGTAGAAAGCATGGCTGCACAGTTTGTAGGCTCTTCACTCTCTGAAAGCTCTACAGTTCATGGGGCCTCTGTGGATGGCAGTGGAGGACAGTGGATGACTCAATATTAAAGCTAACATGTCACAGGCTTACTACTCTGAAGTCCAGGACACAAAATGGGAGGTTGTAGCTCTAAAGAGACAAGCATAATATTCCTCCTCAATCAAAATTATCTTCTTCCACTCCCTTCAATATACAATACTCCCTTTGCAGAAGCCCACCCATACTGTTTATTTTACACCCCCTTGGGCAGCAGAATATCTATTCAATATTTGTTGCATTTTTTTTGTGTTCTGAGTTACACCTTGTGGAGCTTTGACCTTTTAGCTTTGACCAAACTCAAAATAATTTGTTATAACATTTATACATAAATATAAAAATGATATTACAGTAGCAACTAGGTGTACTTTTGTCTCTAATGGTTTTCTAGGCAGCAATATTTATCAATATTTTCTACCCAATCAATGACTGACAGATCTGCATGTAAATATAGATAGAATCAGAAAAAAAGATTAAGTATTTTGTCTTTGACTAAATATTTTCATAAAATAACAGCTGATGTGCAGAGTGTCACATAATTCAATATCCAGACAGCAATGATTAATAAATGTATAATTTTACACATATTTTATAAGGCTGCTCTCATTTGGTAAATTCAGTATGTACATACTTATAATCTTTCTGCTCCAAGGGAAACGCCAGATTAACTGTTTAACATGAGCAATGCAACCAGCTTCTGAAACTTTTCTTAGCCCTACTGAATTGAAAAATGCTCACAAACAAGGAGTCATTAGTGCTATACCCTATTCAAGAGGTACTAAGCTTTACCAATGAAAAAAAAATGAGAAGAAAGGTTATTTTATTGCAGAAGAGACAGGCTATGTCTTTTCTGCAACAAAATAAACTTACCTGTCTGTTTGCATTTTTTTTCTTTAAACCTCCCTGGCGGTATTCCCGAGTGTGGCTCGGGGTGGATTTTCCATACCAAAAGCAGTAACCCCAAGCCAAACTCGGGGTGGAATTTTCAGAGAGGTTAAAACTCCTTCCCGTTGCAGCACCGTCCTCCACCAGTGCCTGCAGCGTCTAACAGCGATGTCTGTGGTGTCCACCAGCAATGTCCGATGTCTTCTTTCCCTGCCTGTGCAAGCTGGCCATTGCCCGGCCCACATCTGCGTCCCCAGCGTGTGTCAACGTTGGACAAACGAGGTCAGGGGAAGAAGATGCCGAGTGCATGGCTGAAGGGGGGGACCATCATGCAGGTGGGCAGGACCAGTCGGAAAATTTAAAATAATTATTTTTAAATACACTGCTTTTGCATTTAAAAAAATCCTCATTAATCATACTGCCAGGGGGGTTAAATCAACTCTAACTCCTACACTGGTGCCAACATAGTCTCTCCTCTGGGTTTAGGACCTTCAGCCATCTTGATTAGCTCAATCATTCCCGGCAGCCAGGGCCTTTGCTGGAATTGTACACTAAGCACATGTGCACCACACTGTGCAAGAGAAGAACATGAACAGGCAGGTGGATTTGTTTTTTGCAAATCAGACACAACCGTCCCTTCTGCAATATAAAGCCTACCTGTTCACAATAAGACTCGTGAGTACTGCTTGTATAAAAAATGTCAAAGTGTTGTCATGCTCCTTTAAATCACCGTCTTTGGCATGTGAATAAAGCACCTACTGATAATGGCATACCACGGATGACTCATTGTTTTTGGAGTATTTTTCAATTTCGTGAATTGAATGTTTAGCAGGCAATTTGTGCCTGTGAATATACATGCTGTGTACGTGGCCAGTTGTTAAAAAACATTAAAGAAAACAGCGAAAAGGTACCCATGGTTACCAATCATTTTTCATTTATTATACACTGAAGAATCTAAACACAGAACCTGTTTATCTTTCTAGGCAACTTCTCTTTACAGTTTCTTTCATTCATTTTATTTGTAAATAACCCCTATATTGCTTGAGTCTGTGATGACCCAAGAAACCCCAGAGGATCCGCTAAGTAAGATCCGTTCAGTAAAAATACACACACGATATACTTGTGATTCAAAAGGACTTCAAAGATACTGTGCTGTTCAACACCAAATTCACCTAAAGTCTAATTCACTTGAATTTATTTGAAAAACAAGAGATAAAATCTCAAAATAAGTGATCAACTGAGATTTATACAATTTGAACGTCAAATTTAATGTGCTGACCAATGTGAATATCATGTTGTTGTTTTATGTTATACATGCTTCCACCATGCATTTCAGAGGTACGGATGGCTCATAAAAACACTTTTATAAAAGTCGTTGTCTACATTAGAAAGAATGATGTATGGGGGTTTACTTAAATTTCATCCTATGCTTCCAATAATAGGTGATTCAAGGTAAATGTTACTAATATATGTTATAATGATTTTTTGGATTGTGTATTTTAGATTTACTTATGTTTTTCTTTTTACGTATAGGCCGTCTAATTATGTTGTTAGTCCAGCTGGATGGTCTGATGAAGGGGGTTAGTCTGTGAAACAGGTTACCACCTGTCTGATATGGATAGAATTAATATGTAAAGAGTTCATGCATTTGTAAATACCATATAGATGTCATATAAAGTTTTATATAAATACCACACGTGTACATGTTTGTATTTTATAAATAATTGCAAAGAATAAATGGAGAGTTTTGTGATACATTCTGTCATTTTATAGATTACATGAACTACTCTGTGATGTGGGATTTATTAATTTTAAATTAGAAAGAGCATGTATGGGTGGAATAATTTAGAAAATTGTCAAAAATGTTTTTTTTTTTAAATTATGCATAACCTGATTTTCTGATATTGCTAATAATAAAGTGGTCAGCAACCAGCCAGCAGATTATTTTTCTGGAATTAGTTTATATGCATCAAAATGGGGGGTTGTGCTTTTAAGCAGGTAGAGAAAACACACTAAACCCTTGGAGAACCTAGGTGAACAAAGAATAGGGCAAATAAGCCTTTAATATGCATCTTAAATTATCTATTGGGCCTCATAGGAACTAGTCCCTGTGGATGACTATTGAACTTCTCATAACTTTTTTAGTAATAGACTGGGTTTCATGAGCTGAAATTTGTGCTTCTGTCCTGCCAGTCATTGTTAATTTAAAACATATTTTAATTTTTGATTATAATATATATATTTATATTTTATTTATATTATATTTAAATTTAATATTCATATTATAATTTTAATATAATATTATTATACAATACAACTACAAAGAAAGGCAGCAGAGGAGGAGTGGTGGGTGGATAAGTCTGGCTGCAGCATTCATATTAGATTGTAGAGGAGAGAGTCAGGTTAGGAATGGCGTCTAGAGAAGGACTGACAGAGGACCAGGAGCCCACAGATAATGCATAACAAAGAATTCCAACACAGGCAAGTCCAGATTACTGAGCCAGAGGTCATACACAGGTAATCAGTACACCAGACCAGGTATCCAAGAATAAAGAGAAAGAAGAGTGGGGGTTACAGGACTACCAGATGCCTTTTCAGATGAACACAGCCCGAGCGGATGCCACGAAGGTACATCTCAGGCTGCACAGTTAAAGGGAAGCAGAAGATGCTGCTATTTTCTTGTTCTCCTTTCTGCTGGACACAGCTAGAGCGAATAAACAGGGTGTGATACTGCGTTGGTGCAGAGCACAGGATCGCTGGCCAGATAACCATCACCTAACACTATGTCATTTTTTTATTTTTTTTACAACCAGTGACTAGGGACGAGCGAGAATGCCTCCGGCATTCTGGTGAAAATTTCTGATGGTTCTGTGAAATTTTGGCAAGCCGATTTTGTGAAACCTTTGAAAGATCAAAGAAATTATAACAATAGGATTCACAGGGGATTCACAGGATTCCCTGGGAATCCTCCAGTTTGCGATCCCTGGGGCACTAGAGGTTAATTAACCTTTAGTGCCCCAGGATCGCAGTGGATTCTCAGACCTGCAATCATTCTTGCAGTCCTGGGAATCCTGTTTGTGATCCCCGGCACTAAAGGTTACATGGGGACAAGTATCCCCATTGAAAACCTTTAGTGCTCCCTGATTGGCTGAGAAAAGCTTTCCTCAGCCAATCAGAGAGCACTAGAGGTTTTGAATGGGGAGACTTGTAAACCATTTAACCTCTAGTGCTGGGGATCGCACACTGAGCTGATCAATAAATGCAGCCGGCGCTCTTTTTTTTTTAAATTCAAGCTCGATCAGCGAAATTACACCGGCCATTCTTACAATTTGGGTAAGCGAAAACGGATGAATTAGCCGCGAGATCGAGTTTTAAAAAATCGCTCACTTATTCCTACCAGTGACTAACAACTCTGGACCAATTTTAATTCTGAGGATCTTGAGTTACACTTTAACACCAGCCTTGAATCTCTGGGTCTAAATAATCATTCTGCAAAATCATTGATATGGCATATTTGCTTGCATTTTATATATTTTTAATCCTCAAATGCTTACCCTACATTAAATCACATTAAGCCACATTTGCAATGGGGCTGGTTAATCATTTAGTGTGTCTAGATCGGCTAGCTAATTAGAGACAAAGATTTAACCATACTACAAAGCTTTGTGTCATCAGAAAACACAGAAACAGTTTTCTTTGCATTAACATATTGTAGTTGCTAAACAAACAGTCTCTCACAGATGTCTAATGTGAAAATTATAGGATAAGTCAAATACTTTAGCAAAATCCAAATAAGCTACATTGCTTCTAACCCAAAAATGCCTGGAAATAAAAATGATAATACTGACACCTTATCTAAGTACTAGCAAGCCATAATATAATATGTTTTTAGGGTTTTGATAAATACTTATAATTAAAATTTTGAGAAAAAAATACAGCTGTGTAGATCGAAAACCCACTTGTGTAAAGAATTACATGGTTAAAGCACAACAAAGGTCTTACAGACTTAGTATTAAATATACCATCCTATAGCTCAGCATTGTTGACAGAAATATATTATTACCTTTTAGCTTGCCATAAAAAAATATTTCTTTCGGCAATGCTCAAAGATTGTGAAGGGTAGGGTTCTGTATGGTTCTCTTTGCTATCCCAAAATACAAGAAAATATGGTAGTGACTACATATCCCAGCAATTTTAAGGGGACTCAGTAGGGTTTTTTTTGGACCATTACTGATAACAATGCTGCATGAGATCAACGTGTGTGTGCTGGACAATTAAAACCTTATAAGCTGGGCTAGGCACTATATATTGGGGAGGAAGGTGATGTCATATCAGCATGGTAATTTATTATGCTGTAGTTTTGAAAAGTTTAGCAGAGGTAAACTGGGACAAGACAAGAATCTTATCTCTAAGAAAAAAAGAATATGAAATCATGAAGATCTTGAAGGTATTCTAAAAGGTGGATTTTTATAAAATGCATCATAACAATGTAAACCAAAAGAACTATGTAAAATACCTTATGCTGACTCATCTTATTTTTACCTTTTTTCTTCTTGAAGTGGTCAGTAAAAATGGCCTAATAACACTTTATTTTATAAAAGTAATTTTTTAAATACACTGTACAACTGGAAGGGAATACATTAACAAAAATTCCCCAAATATCAGTAAATAAGAATTTCTAGTAGTTATATTAGCCATTCCAAGGAAGTATAAACCAAGGAATAAGTTCACACATAATATATATATTTTAAAAGGATGTATTAGGTTATTAAATGTGCCTAATTTGCAATGTAAATATCATCCATAAATATACAACATACAAAGAAGCCAATTTGAACAAGCTAGATAACTGAATTTTATATTCTGAATAAGTATTTATGTACATTAGTACCATACCTGTAAAAGTAAAGGTTCCCAAAAAAGAAAAAAACTGAAAAATTCAGAAGTAACAAATTTCTACTGTTTCTGATAAACAAAATATCACTGTGTTCTAATAATAATTTACTTAAAAATATGTTCAGTTTAACCAGTAATTTCAGATAAATAGTAAAATACATTTGGAGCTCTATTTATAAAGCAGGGAAACTGAATCTCCCTCAAACATTCCGCGGTGGGAATCAATTACCCCAATTAAAACACATGGAGCTGGAAAATTCCCACAAGGGAATGTTCGAAGAAATGTTTGATTCCCTGTTAAATAAAAGTTAGGACTATACATACTGAATATCATATATATTTATTCCAAAAACAATACAGTATTCAAACAATGTTGAAAAAAAAAACAAACATAAAATATTCAAAGTAACTTTTTTACCATTATTAATACTTTTGCCCCACTTCTCTGCATCATAGTTCCATTGCTAGGAGCAGAGGTATCCATTGAATTCCATAGTACTAATAATTTTGCATGCATTCAGTAAAAACCCCCCCCAAAAAAAAAAGTGGATCAGTGGCCCAAAATCAGCACTGTCAATGGGCCTAGATTGCAGATTTAGAAGAGCATACCTTTCTTCACAAAGTAAGGAACATTTAAACATGTAGGATGGGTTAGAGGGGGGTGAGATAGAAGGGTAGTTTTTGTCCATCTGTTGAATAGTTGTTTTACTCCCCCAATATTCAGGTCTTTGCATCACATTACACTGGACTGCATAAACTCATACACTCAAGTGAAAAAGTAAGCATACCTTATGCAATTTATTGACTTATTCAACATAAGTAAGCAGGCACACATAGGATCTTTGTTCAAACTGTGCCTTCTGATAAAGGTGAAGTACTAAACAAGGGAGGATCAAAAAATGAAAAATGTGTCTTTTCAATCATTGAACAAAATGATCAATGTACTTTATAAAGGCGTACTATGAAAATAGTAAGTACACCCTTGACATCATTTAGCAGAAATGGATTCTTGTGGGCATTTTCAATAACTGCCCAGCACTGTTTGACTTTACTTTGTTAAAGCTGTTGACCAATCCTCCATGCAAAATCTTTTAATTTGCATTGATTTACAGCCAAACAAATGCTGCATTCTACACAGAGAAATGGAGAAAGCTTTGATCGTTGAAGATCTCAAAGACTCCTCCTGTTCATCTGATGTCCGTTCTTATAAAGTGAAGACTTTACAGGCAGTCAGTATCAACTGCAACCTTTTAATCCCCTGCTATATAATTCTGGATTTGTGTTATCTTTATATGTACAAGGGTTTACTATGTTTTATTCTGACTTAATTTGCCTTAACAACCCCCTACTGGGGCCCCCACCAAGTCCCATAGAAGTTGAATAAGCTGCTGTGGTTATAACTACATCACAGATATAAACTAATTTTTTAGAGATATTTTTTTTAATTTTTCTGATAACAACTTAAGGTTAGCATGTTAGTTGCTAGCTGTTGATTAAGTGTCCAGTAATTTTTTGTTTTGAGTTTTAGAGGTTTGATGGTTGCATCCATCAATGATTCTGGGAAACTGCAAAAAGTTATGTGTTATTTTGCAGGTCTTGAGTCTATTAGGTGGTTTAATGGTTTGGCATTCAGATCACAAAATATTATTCAAAGCACTGGATCATTTTTAGAATATCTTTCTTACACATGCTGTCAAAGCTTGCCCAGGGAGACAATGAATAAATCACTTTTCTAGTTCTTTTGTAATTCAAGCAATTTTTCTAATTCTGGTCTGAAACTTTGCAAGCGATGAAGGCTGTGAATCATATACATCCAACACTGTATGAAGTTATTATAAGCTTTGGGAAACTGAACTGCACAGCATTTAAGTTTTACAGATCTTTGGTTATGTTGTAACAGTTTTGTGTTATAAGATCTAGTTGTTTTATTAGCACTTCTATTCTCGAATTGCTTTAGTTGTTGGGCGAGTAAATATTTATTCTCTCCTAAGAATTATTTAATCTAAAGCCTAACTCAAGAAAAATACCATTACAGGGGGGCTTCCATCTCACTGCAAGGATTAAACACTCATTTTGGTCAAAGCAAACATATTGATTGGCCCCTCAGGCACTCAGCAATCTGACACAATGGTAGGAGAAAATCCTCAGTCCTGTATATTTGCAAGTTATAACTTACAGCATATACAGTGCTTCCTCTCTATGCTTCTGGAAGCCAAATGCGGCAATGTAAGAATGAAAGTGAATGAATGAATGAAAATAAGTAACAAGAGAGGTCAACCTAAAGCGGATTTTAAAACATTTTACATTTTGACCAGACAATGCCTCTTCTGCAATAAAAAAAAGCCTTACCTGCCTGATTGCATATTTTAAAATACACTCATCTGTCCCTGTTTTATAACTGGCTCCTCCATCTTTTCCTTCTCTTTCATGTGTCCTGATCTTTGGCCATCCTGATTGCCCAGGGTGAACTAACTCCCATACAAAGACAGTAAACAGGCTGGTAAGTATGCTTTTTTATAAAAGGGACGTTGCCTATTTTCAAAACAGAAGTAAAGTTTTAATGTAAAGACACACTTTAGGCTATAGTAATCACAAACAGCAGGTACAGTTTACTCTATATTTCTGAGGTTAGGCTTGAGGTTAATTTAGGGCTAGCGTAATTCTGGCTTCATTTGGGTAAAATTTGGTAACAATGTAATTTTTTTTTTAACAAGTTTAACAAATTCAGAAAAAATAATAATAATAATAATAAGCACTAACAAATATTTGATATCCAAAAGCAAATTCAAAATATCAGCAAGAGGATATATTTATAACTTCCTCTTCATAAATAAAGCTTTTGACTCTGCCTAAACCTTAGGGATGGAGGACTAAGAATAGCTATTAGCTGCTACTCTAAAATAATTCTAAATATTTGGAAAAGCTCTCAGAAAGAATTAACATAATTGATTTAAAATTTCAAAATATTAATTAGGCTAAACATCAGTGCCGTCAACACTGTTTAGACTCATTCAGGGAAGTTGTTTTGGTGTCACAGTAAACAGTCATGTTAAATCTCAGCTATATTAAGTCTCACATCAGATAATTAATGTTCTCTTTCAAATAACAGTCAGTCACCATCTGCACAGAGTGTACCACAAATATTTTGGATGGTCAGATCTGCTGATTTCATGGAAGCTGCTAAAACATATCATGTAACAAATTAATGTTTTCTGAATTCAGACTTTATAGCATTTTCAAGCTGCTTTAAAGGCTCAGTCCAAGGCTGAAGAACTATTGGGCAGATGTAGTCTAAAAATACTGTAGAGGTTAAAAAAACGAAATTCCTAAGCCAATAAAGTGACCAGGGCCAAGTCGACATTTCTTACTGCTTTAAAAAGTGTAAATAACTTATGTGTTCCCTATTGGCCGGTTTACCAACTGGCATCTGCCTCTCCTATTAAAGTGATAGAAAATACATTTTAGGCTTACATAATTTTATGTTTGGCATCATGTTTTATTGTATACAGACACACACCAGTTGTTTCATTAGGTGCACCTGTTCAATTGGTTGTTAATGCAAATATCTATTCGTACAATCACATGGTGACAGTTCAATGTTCCTAGGCATGTAGACATTGTCAATTGACGGCCTGCTGAAACTTCACACTACACATCAAAACAGGAAAGATGGGTGATTTTGAATGAAACAAATTTTCTGGTGCCAGGGGGGGCTGGTATTAGTATTTCAGAAACTGCTGATCTGCAGGAATGTTAAAGTAAAACCATCTCAAGGGTTTACAGAGATTGGCAAAAAAGGGGGAAAATGCAGTGAGCTACAGGTCTCTGGGCAAAAAAATGCCTTGTTGATAGCAAAGGTCAGAGAAGAATGGATAGACGGGTTTTAGATGATAGAAAGGTAACAGTAACCTGTTAGCTAAGAACAGGCACCCAAGGCTATAATTTGCACAAACCCACCAAAACTGAACAAGAGAAAACTGGAAAAATGTTGCCCTGTCTGATAAGTCTCAATTTCTTCCATGACATTCGTATGGCTGGAAGACAATTTGGCATTAAAAATATGAAAGGATGGATCCATTCTTTCTAGTATCAATGGCTAGTGAGGTGTGGGGGATTTTCTCTTGGCACAATTCAGTCCTTAGTACCAACTGAGCATTGAAATGCCAGCGCCTCAGCAATAAAAAAACATGCAGATGTTCTAACTTTTAACATTCTAAGATTGGAAAGAAAAAGTTCTGGTTCTTGTTGGGTTTTAAAGTAGTTATGGTAATTTTAAATTGGGAATAGATGGACAGTCAACCACCCCCTGCCAAGTTAGACCTAAAACTCTCCAATAAGCAGGAAGCATATACCAGAAAGAAGTCCATGGACCAACATAAACAACTCTGTGTGCTGTATTTTTTCTTATCGGTCTGGTTACCATTTTTTCCAAAATTATTATATCACATGGTGCTGCTTTTGTCCCATGAATCAACTCTGAAATCTCTGTCTTCCCTGTTGTTGAAAAAAAGCAATTTAACAAAAATCACAATTAGGAAATCACAGCCTAATATTTAATACAACAAACATTTTACACATTTGTATTTGATAAACAAACAGTGATCCTATATTTTTCTATGACAGTGCTGTTGGCTGTGCTTTTCCAATTAAAATGTATTTAATTACACAGCATTTAAAACTATGTGTTACACTTTTTTGCTAAATAAGTAATTTACAGTATCTGTGAGATAATGAATTTAGTTAAAATATTATCTAAGATTTAAGAGATTTACTGTACAGTTTATGGGAAGCATTTGGCTATAAAAACTATATTAGACTCCCAACCAAAAAAAGAATTCCTTGATTCTTCCAATAATCCTAAATCATACTAAGACCTGAGCATTTCCATTGGTAGTTTTATATTGTCAAAAGTGAAACAGATCTAAACCTCTAAACAATGTAACAAAACCTACAAGTGAATTTTCTCAAAATAGAGACATACAGTATTAGGCCTGTTAAATAAGAGAAAGCAAGGATGATATGTAAATGTTTACTACTTACAACAGCCAGTTGTCTCACTTACCACTTCCTCGTTAAAGCACAGGCGCCTCTCTCCTGCGCATGCCTGCAGTTCTGAGTCCGGGTGTGCCTGCTCTTTTAATCATCCCTGGCTATTTAGCTAGCTCAGACACAGCACTCAGCACTCATGCAACGTGTTTCCACTAGTGCAAAGCCCCCTAGCTCTGCTGAGAATTTTCTGTACACCTGTTAGTTAATTCAATGCTTTCCCTGTCCAGCTTCTGTGTTAACCCTTTGTGGCCCAGTCTGTTTCCCAGCCAGTTCCCTTGTGCTGTTCCAGTGTTCCTCTCTGTCTGTGGTTATCCCTGTGCCTCCTGTTTCTCCCAGTGTCTCCTGTGTTCCCTGTGTCTGCGGTGGCCCCTGTGTCACCGGTGTCTGTTTCCGAGATCCCTGGTATTTGACCCCTGGCTTGTGATCTGACATCTCTTGCATGCTGCCTGTTTTGACATGGCCTTCCTTGACAATTCTTCTGCCTAGTGATTTAGTACTGTGTATCATCCTGCCCATCTTGGTGTGCCTAAGGACTGCAACCTGGCAGTAACCAGAAGCGAAAAATCCTCATTACTAGAGGCTCTAGTAAAGACCTGGTTACTGCTTAGACTCTGCGTCTTAGCCCTTCTCAGGGCTCACACCATTTCTGTGCAAGCCGTAGCGCCCCCTAGTGACCCCTTCTCCCCAAGAGTGACACCAGTCTGCCCTATAAATTAAGACTCCTGAACATTACTCAATGCAAATGGACCAAGTGTTAATGATATCTTTTAAAAATGCTCCTAATCAAAATGCCCAAAGCACCTAGGCCAGACATGACAAAAGTCCGGCCCGAGGGCCAATTGCACCCCATGTACAACAAACCTATTTTATATTTCATTAGAGCTGATCAACCGCCTTGCAAATATCGGCCCACTACTCAGCGGGCATAATCAGCAGGATGGGTGTGCACAGGAAATCCCCTATCCAAGAACATGCTCTGCACGGAGCCCACACTGACACTGGACTCCGTGCACAGGGAATCCCTCACGTCACCCTGGTGGAGGTGTGCTGTGTGGGACCCACACAGACCACGCCCACACTAACCCTGAGTACATGCTAAATGGTCGCCCCCCACACAATTTTACCACACCAAATCTGTCCTTTGCAAAAAGTTTAGACACTCCTGACCTAGGTAGTGAACAATACACATTTTAGCACATCACAATGTACATTTGAACCAGAACTGTTGTGCTTTACCTAAAAAATAACGTTACAGATATTTGTTTCGAGGTACATTTGGGGATATGTTCACAAACAGTTTACCATTTTATTTTTTTGAAATCCCATTTGCACAAGTGGTGTAATGGTGGGGACCCCAATTAAGTCCTTCAGGGTGAAATAGAGAAGAAAAAAATGGACAGAGAGAGAAGCTGAGAAGAATCTGTAGAGAAGAAAGATCTTTTCTTAAGTCAATTATGAGAGGTAACCCAGAAAAAAAACAGTTTAAAAGGCTGGAAATGATTTATGTAATCAAACTATTGAGCCAGGTGAACTGCCTTGATTTTGGTAACATTATAGCTACGAGAACATTCTGCACAATTTGGTGATAACTGCCAGTCTGAACCAAGTCTTTCAATTTGTGAAAGCTGAAAAAATGCTTTTTTGCTAATTTATTTTTTGCTATACTGCTGCAATGTGCAAAGTGTAATATATTGCATCTGCAGTTCAAATTACAGCAGGATTAAAGAGCATGGGAAGTTATCATTTCAATGGATATCTGGCAGGACCATGAGTTATTTTTTCAGCACTCATTTAAAGGGAAAAAAAACTCTTGTTTTATATATTGTAAATTTAAGATACCAAAAAATATAACATGAGAAAAGTAATTATTTGTGGTTTGCACATCGATTAGCAAGCTTGAGATAAAAGGGTGTTGCATACATATCCTTTTCTCCCTGCACCTATAAATTGAACAGTTCTTCTGGCTTCTGTTTTTCATGGTAGTTATTATCACCCATTTACAGCCATTTAATTCTATTTTAAATTTATTGGAGTCGTTTTCTTTTCATTTAAAATATTTTTTTTCTGATATATATATATATATATATATATATATATATAAATATATATATATATATATATATATATAATTGTGAGGGTTAGCAGGATCCCATGTAGCAGGGCACAATAATCTGTGAACAAATATAAATATTATATTATATAGATCTAACATTGATTAACACAATGTGGGCACCACAGAACCCAGCCAAAAATGGAACTTTCAGGTATCCACTTCAAAACCAAACAGTTGCAGTACTCTCAATACTCTCCTGCTTTCCTTACTTTACCAACCTTTTTGTACTGAAGTGCCTCAAGTGATTCTTAAAGAGCCAGTGGCTTGAGGGAAAACAAGATACATTCCTGAATATATACCTCTTGACCATTATTTTGGGGGGAGGATTTTTTATTGTTTGTTGTTACAAGACACTTTGTTAGTTAGAATTAGGGTACAGTATGATTTTAAAGAAAATAGTGCACATAACAAGCATACAATGTAAATGAGGCACAATGACATAAAATATATTGTATAATATATATATTTTATAAATTTTGCATGCAAATAAAAGGGTAGAAAGCAACGTATATTATCAAATAGTGAAGTGAGCTTTCACAAATCAGAACATAAAAGAAAAAAACACAAAAGGTATAAATGGGTTAAAAGCCCACCTATAAACATAAGCAGTAAAGAGAATATAGTAGGAAAAGCAGGGGAAGACAGTGCAAACAAATAGCTACAAAATAGCAGAAATACATGGAAAAAAGTGAGGAAACAAAACAGTGAGCCAAGAAGATAGATCTCCACATTCATATAGCTAAAATAAATTGTATTCAAGGATCCATGTCATTTACCATGATTCATTTGATCCTTGGCATCAAAATTTTGAGTGAACTGCAAAGGTCTTGAATACGTTATTGTCAACAAAATTGCTGGAGGCAGGGGGACATGTGGGGCATGTAGACATCAGAAATACATAATGACATTTGCATGTATAAAATAATATGATTTGTGTAAAATCTGGAAATTGATGAGATTGTTACCAGTACAATATTTGCTCCAGTTCATTTATAGTATCCCCGGTTTGGTAGCAACAGGCGAGGATTCAAGATATGGATGTAACTAAAGATAAAAAAAAAGAGAAAGACACAAAGAAAAAAAAAGAAAAGAAATGTAAAAAAATGGGGTAGTGTAAGGTGAGAGACTTATCAATGTTACTTTGTATTTGAATTTGTCTGAAAGTTAATCTGTTGTCCAGTAACAAGTTGCATGGAATATGCATATATCTGGTGGGTACATTATAAAGTTCTAGTGTATATTGTTAATGTGATAAAACCTCTCTTGGATTGTGGATATACTGTATATACATTTTTCCAATAGAAAGGAATGCAGGAATGTTGACCATGTGGATTAGTATTATGGAGGTTCAAGAGGTTTCTTGAATTAGTAGCTTATAGATGAAAAGGGAATATCCTTTTGACCCTAAGGCTATACCTTTGCATTTGAACTGCATCTTGGATAAATCAGTCTCTTAAAGTGGAGATCTTATCTTGTAGTGCAGGTAAAAAGCTTGGAAGAGAGGGATAAGGGGATAGAAAAATTGAAAAACGTAAAACTTGTGTATAGATTCACCAAGTTAACGCAACCGTGGTGTGTTTTATGAAAGACAAAGTAGGTACTGCAGAGCAGGGAAGTAAGTGCAATAAAATCAATTATGTGCTTTTGTCTTTGGTGACCCAAATATGGGGAATGCCTGCACCAGTTAAACACCCATGTAAGGTAGATGACTATAAAATAAAGTTTAATGTCTGGAAATGGCATTTCAGCTGTTTTCTGTATTTAGGAAGTAAAATATTTAACGTGAACATGTTTTTGGAGGGAATTGGAAATTTGGATGGGCATCGATTGCAAAAATTTTGTTTGTCAGTGTGTTTGTTTATTTTGAGTGAGTTTGTTTTAAACAAAGAAGAAGATTTCCACCTATACATATGTTATATATCACGTAGGCCACATCCCTTATTAAACCCAGAACAAAGAATATACGGTGAAGAACACCAATTTTTGTAGTGGGATTTAAACAACATATATTATAAAAATAACAAAATGTTTTTATTAAAATTTACATTACAAGGCTCATTTCCAATACATAAAACCACATAAAAACCATTATTAACCACAAAAAATCTCTCCTTTCAGAGTGTCCCTGTGAGGGATACATTCTGGGTAAATCCTCTACGCGTTTCACGGAAATATCCGCTTCCTCAGGAGAGAAGAGAGAGAATCTACAACCATAAAGAAATTACATTATCATCATCAATGAAATTATTACTACATTAACAGAAAATAATACATTAAACTAAACATATTGTACATCAATGTACCTGATGCTCGTATTCTTAGCAACACTCTCTGTTAGGATCAGTAGTGGGGAACAGTATGGGAAAAATTGGTGTTCTTCACCGTATATTCTTTTTTTCTGAGTTTGTTTTAATCAAATAGGTGTGAAGATCCTAGGATTAATAATGAAGAAGAACAACAGGTTATCTGTATATACACAGAGATATTGTGTTGGTCTTTGCTCAAAGTGATTTCATTTATGCCAAACTATGACTTGATGATCTGCAGAAAGGGTTCCAAAGTTATCTCAATGCTGATCTAGAATGGTTCAAAAAGGACACTGTTCATTCTGATACCTAATGGTGAAGAATTAAAAAAATCTATCCAAGAATGCATATGGTGTCCAAGGTCTATTGTGTTTAAGTTAAGTCAAAGAAAAGCTCACATGACCCTATGAAAGGCCTTCCCAGCATCAGTAAATAAAATGAAGGATGGTTGGTCTTTCATAAAGGTACAATGGACAATATTGTATATATATAATATAAGTTCTGAGCCATCTTGTGCGTAAACCCAACCTGTTCAGTTTGGATACTAATTTGCAGGTGGGGGAGTCAGACAGAAGGTTTGAATTTTCACAAAAAGTTTTAGGTCGATGTTCAGCAATATAAATGAGACTAACTAGCTATTGGGCCTCATCACCTTTTGGAATAAAATGTAGGTAGCCGAAGTCTCAAGGTATTAATGCTAATTTAGATTCACAGAATTAAATGCACCAGTGAATTCTGGAGATATTTGAGGATAGTCCTGCTTCTAATATACAATTTTATAATACGGCTTAAAAAAGAGAAAAGGGGTAGAAATAAGGGAAACAAACAGTGATTATAGAGGTGGATAGATCTTTGTACATGTGGTTGTTTGATTTCTGTATTTATAGTTCTCCCATAGGTTCTTAGTTTTAAGAAAGATCAGGTTGGGGATGGCATGTTTGGGGTATTTTGGAAGAAAAAGTAACAGTCAAGTTCAGTCTAGTCCTGCTACATTGCTGGCCAGTGGGAATAATGTCACCCTTACAGACAGCCAAAAGGATCACTTAAACTGACCTGAGAGGCACAAATTACTCATTGCACAAGGAAACCCTAGCAACTTCTAGAGAAACCCAAGAGTTCACAGAACCCTGGTTGAGAAACACTGTGTTAGATGTACCAGGAGGATAACAGGGGTAAGGTAACTTTAATTAATAATATTATTATCATTAATAAACAAATGACAGACAGATACAGACAGTGACACAGGAGGAAGACAGGACCCTTCCCCGAAGAGCTTACAATCTAGGAGGTGGAGGAAGTACCTTACAATAGGAGGGGGGGCTATACAGTGGTGGGAAGTAGTGAGGGTTTTAGGAGACAAAAGAAAATGGGTAGAAAATTTGAAAAGAATGGTTTTCAGTGCTCTTTTAAATGAGCAGAAAGTAGGAGCAAGCCAAATATGATGAGGAAGACCATTCCAAAAGGAAGGGGCAGTTCTAAAAAATAGTTTGGTTAGTGCAGGGGGCCAGGGTGGAGGAATGGGAAAGGGTTGTAGTCTGGCTTTGTATTCCATGAAGTCAGTGACAAGGCCAGATTTCCTTCACTCAACTGCACGAACAGTCTTTTGTAATGTTTAGTGTGATTGTTGTTGAAGAAGAATGTGGTTGAACTGAGTGGCAGCTTTATTTGAAGATGTTATTTTAGAGAGGGTTGGGGTTTGGGGCGTAAGGCAGTTTGAATTGGTTAGTGGTCAAGGTTACGGATATCCATCTGACATTGACGAGGCTCGGAATGTGGCAAATAGGGGCAAGAATTAGATAGTATGAAGGGGATTAGGTTGTGATCAGAAAGAGGAAATGGTGAGTTGTCAAGGTGGGTGAGGTCTAATGTGTGTCCAGCAATGCGTGTGGGGCTGTTTATGTTCTGTGTGAGTCCAAATGAGGAGGTAATGGAGAGCAGTTTGGCTGAGGAAGGATGGTTGGGGTCATCCACTTCAACATTAAAGTTATCGAGAATGAGGGTAGGAAGGTCATGGGAAAGAATGTGTGGGAGCCAACTGTTTAATGCTATATGTTTCCTTCTCAGGTACTTTCTTTACCTTCTAAAGGTAGGTGATTTGGATAGGGTAAAGGAGTGTAGGCAGATATTACATTTTAAGGGGATGGAAAAGCAGCAATAAGCCCACACTTATAAAGTCCTCTCCTATATCACAAACTGGTAAGTAAAAAGGACCCAACTACTCACAGAATGTAGCCATGCATCTATATCAAAACCTGAAATACTGTACTTCTGTACTGTGCTCCTGATATGCCATGGAACATATAAAGTGGACCCAAACTCAACTGCTGTAAGCTGAATTAGGGTTCACTGACATAATATACAAATATGACTAGCATATTTGCACATTATGGCAGACTTATCTCCTAAAGAACTCATTTCAATGCTGTGATAGCTATGATGTCCCTGGTCTTACTGACCAGGTCAGGATAACAAGAATAATATTGATTTTTATGGAACCATTATTGTGGTGTTTACAATAGACATTCCATAGTATAGGAATGCCAAGCTAGTATTTGTGATGAAAAAATAGTGGATTGTTATTAATAATTGTGATTTCTATAGTGCCATCATTTTCTGTGGTCAGTAGAATGGACAAATGCTGATGAGCATTTTTTGTATATTGTTTTTTTTCTAATATTTGCAATTGCCTATTGTGTGATACTTCCCCCACCTCATAAATTGTAAGCACTTTGGGGCAGGGTCCTCTCCTCCCTCTTTGTCACTGTCTGTATCTGTCTGTCATTTGCAAGCCCCATTTAATGTACAGCGCTGTGTAATATGTTGGCGCTATAAAAATCCAGTTTATTAACAATAATATTAAGAAAATGAAGAATCTATAGTACAGGCATGCCAGCTAGTATTTATATTAAAAACAGTAGGTTGTTATTTATATCAATAATGATTTATATAACACCATCATTTTCTTTAGCACTGTGCAATAAATATTCCGTAGTACAGGCATGCCAGCTAGTATTTATATTAAAAACAGTAGGTTGTTATTTATATCAATAATGATTTATATAACACCATCATTTTCTTTAGCACTGTGCAATAAATATTCCGTAGTACAGGCATGCCAGCTAGTATTTATAATAAAAATAGTAGATTGGTATTATTAATAGTGATTTATAGTTGTGATCCTGCACAACAGACAATCTACAGTACGAGCACATCAGCTACTGTTGATAATAGTAGATTGCCTTTAACATACCATCTAACATTTTGAGGTAGGAAACATGGACACTTTATAGCTCAAACTCGAACTCCTGCCATGAGCCAATCACAGAAGAGGGAACAAAGGGACACTGTTTTTTGACTGCCCTATTATTGTTTAGAAGCGTCAAATTCACACACTCCTTCAGCTTAGGGTAGTCTGGAAATGTCATCCCCTTGTACCCTCTTTTGTGATTGACTGAGCCAATTAAAACACTGCTAAAGATGCTGACATCAGCAGTGTTGTGGTTGCTTTACCCAATCACAGCAGAGGGTATACAAGGATACATGTCTTGGGCGCTTTCAAGCTCCACTCATAGATACCCCCGGCTGTACTTCTGTCAGTAAGATGAGGATGCTGTAGGAATCTTCCCTGGGGGGGGCATCTGAAAAAGGTAAGTATTACTCAAAGTTGAAAACTTAAAAAACATTAAAACTTTTTTACAAAAACTTAGATTGAGTTATTTCCAGGCAGGCAGTTATAACCAGTTATAGTAATAGGTAAATGTTGCCATGTACCCCTGCACTAATTGCCCAGGGTATAGGGGTGAACATCTTGGGACTCACTTATAAAAGGGGCTACCAATATCCCCATAGGCTCCCCACCTGCAGACCCCTACAACACCAGGCCAAACTGAGGGGAAAGGGCCTTTGCCACCATTGTGGGTAGGCAGGCTCTGGTATTCCAAAAAGATAAGAAGCATCATTCCAGAGCCCTTTTATATATACGAGAGGGGGCACACAGGCTCACTACTCCTATCTCCTGTCCAAGAAGGTCCCAAGCTGATTGAAGGGATTGGTTTTTAAAATTTGGGGGGACTCCTCACTTGTTTTTTTTTATCTGTCAATGACAGAACCAGAATATACTGCATGGAAAAGATAAATTATTAGCTCAAAAGAATATTAGCCTAGGTAGATCTGACATGGTTATGTGATGAACATGCACTTGCAATTGGCTGGCAAAAACGGAAGCCCGGTGCAAGGGTGACAAAACAGTCAATGCCAGCTGGAACAGAAAGGTAGCCAGATTCCAGGGCAGGTCAGGATAGACAGGTAGCTAAATCCATAGACAGTCCAGGTAAACAGGTAGCCAGGTTCATAGGCAGGCTGGGTTAGACAGAAAGGGAGCCAGGTACAGGAGGAGGCCAGGATAGACAGGTAGCTATGTCCATAGGCATTCCAGGTTAAATAAGGAGCCAGGTGCATAGGCAGGCTGGGTTAGACAGAAAGGGAGCCAGGTGCAAGTAGATGTGCGGAATCCATGTGCACCTAACCTAGACTGCTTATGCACATAGCTCCTTGTCTATCCTAGCCTGCCTCTGCACCTGGTTATCTATCTTTCCAACCCAGACTGCCCTTGAACTTGACCCTCTTTTGTCTAACTCACCCTACCCATACACCTGCCTAGCTATTTACCTTGGAGTCTCTATGCACCTGCCTCCCTGTCTACCCTGGTCTGCACTTGGTTACCTTTCTGTTTAAATTGGTCTACCCATGAACCTTGCTGCCCCTGCAGCAATCTGGACCTCTGGACTGCCCCTGGCTCCCTGTTTACCCTGGCATGCACCTAACAAACTTTCAGTCTAAACTGATCTACCCCTGCATCTGGATTCCTTCATAACCTGACCTGCCCATGCACCTGGTTCCGTTTTTCCTGGCCTACCCTTGCACTTGGCTACCTTTCTGTCCAAACTTGCCTTCTCTCAGCCCACACCCCTGCACATAGACTTTCCAACATGCTCAGCAACAGTCCACGCACCAGCAAGGTTAACCACTCTGTTAGCTTTTGCCACACACCATCACAGGTAGGTTGCCACCATGTGCTTAGAAGCACGTACCCTTACCCTTGACAACCGCAGGTATGATTCTGCTTCTTTAATACTGTCTGTGTTACCTGCTGCCACTCCAGACAGGGATGTCTCAGAAATCACAATGTTTATAGTAGCATTTTCGAGTTAGCAAATTATACTATTTTTACTTAGAATGCCCTTGTTCTAGCCAATATTAATAATTTTACAAGTACATGTTTTATGAATGGCTAACCCCCAGATTATTAATCACCACAAGATAAGGAGTTCACAGGGACCAAACTAGGCATGTATGGAATTTATGGTTCACCAGAACAGCAAAAATCGGGCTTCCAGGCTTTCCTGAGGCCTAGGAAACTAGTTTGTGGTCTCAAAGTGCTCACCATAACGATCCAACTACAAATTTTGACTCCCGGAGACACAAAACTCCAACTTTTACAACTAGAGGGTCTGGAAGGGTGCTCGTTGTCTGATCAAGAAATACACGATAGGGGAAATTTATTACCCTAGACTTACATTTTCAAACAAAGGACTTTCAAGGGGAAATCAGGTATTAATGATGATTGACCTTAATGATGACCTTTCCATCTAACCTGGCTTATAAATGTTCTTTTCTCATTTTCTGTCTAACCTGGCCTACCCATGCACCTGGTTGCCTCTTTATCTTGGCCTGCCATTGCACCTGGCTGCCTGTCTACCTTGGCTTGCCCAAGTACCTGGCTCCTTTTTGGGGTAGGCTAGAAA